>NC_038050.1:21579775-21803232 GCF_002211085.1 Panicum hallii | reverse complement strand
CCTGCGCGCTTACGCGTGGTCTATAGGCATCATCTTCAGCGAACTCCTATGGGATTTTTCCCACCTGCTGGAGGGAGAGGACGCTCGTGGATTGCCCGGATGAGAGGATTAGGGAGGGAAGAAGAAGAACTAGGAAGATACGGTTTCCCACCTGCCCATTTACCTCACCAGCCTAGACCGACTTTACAGCAAACAGACAAAACAACTGAAGCACCAAATCCGTAGGGCAGAAAAGGCAGAGCAAGAGTTGGAAATTCAATGTAGGAGAGCAATGGAAGCTGAGGCTCAAGCTGAGAGTTCCCTAGCCTCTCTCCAAGACATATGGCGAAGCAACACTCAAGAAAGGGAACGTATCAAGGCGCACAGAAGAGAAGCTGGATTACTGGAAGGAGAATCCGAGGAAACCCATTGGGATAAGAGCACTCAGACCGAAGAGGAGGTATTGGAGCAATGTCTTCCGCCAAAGAAGCGACCTAACCGGATCGGGGAAGGATTCCTTGGGGAGAGTAGAGTACCTAAGCTAGAGCTATCACCCTAGTAATAATGTATCCTTGGGAAATGTACCCGATCCTAATAAAGACCATCTATCCTTCTTGTACCCTACCATGTGCGCAAGGCTTGTTCACTCTACCTTTGTTTTCAGATGGCCGAGAATGGGTGGACCCAGGACGTTTGCCAAGAAGAACCTGGTTTTCCTCGCCTTTTGATCAACTCCCTGGAACGCCTCGGTGTTACCGAGCACCCAAGGTACTATAGCAGAGAGTACGAACACCTCGGCACTCTTCACTGTAGGGTGGTTCTCTCCATCGCCAGAAAGCACCCGCCACCCCGACATCGAGCCGTGGCGAGTGACTGCCATAGGATTTCAACATCGGGATGCCTATCCCTTGGCCATCAGAAAGGCTATCCGTTACCTATGTCGGATCTTCGAGGAACACCTCATTCCCACACCAATGAGGCTTTTTCCTCCGGTCATCAGGACACAGGTCTGGCCGGCCCGCATGAGGAACTTGGAACGGCGCCGCCATCAAGAAGACCTTTTGTACCATGTGGTCGCCTACCTCGTCTCCTTGGATAAGCTCTTCGATGAGCAAGCCCGAATTTTAAGGGAGCAAACCCACCGAGCCGAGCAAGCTGAGCTTGTAGTGAGGATGCACCAAATCCGGGTGGCTCAAGCCGAAGCAAGGACCGCGGCCGCTATAAATAGCGAAGCCGTCGCTCATGAAAGCCTCAGGCAGATCCAGGATCGGCGCATGCAAGAATGGACCAACAGTGGAACGCCCATTCCGGCAATCGGGGAGACCCAGGCCCTAATTGGAACACCCATCACAGGATGGGGAGGACTTTTTGGGACCCCCCAAGCTCCACCTGAAGGTGCCGAAAGGACAGCTGCAGCGGTAGAAGGAGGAGCTGTCGAACAGCCCTGAGAAAATAGGATCCTCGAGGACGACGAGGAAGAGCTACTCATTCCACTGGAAGTGCACTTCGCCCCGGAAGACGACTCGCCCGTGAGTAGTATGCCTTAGAGGTGCCCCGGGGATGAAGCCATCCCGGCCCCAAGCTTAGAGTTGTGCCCACCCATCTATTGTGCCCTTTGTACCCGACCGTGTAGTGCATGTTGTAGCTGTACCCTCCCAAGTGTTGTACCCCAGCGTAATAAATAAAACTATTTGCGCTTGATGCTTGTTAGGCTGTGCGATTGTCGGCAGTAGGTGGAGTCTGCCTTTTCGAAAATACGCAAATAAAGTATCACTTGATTCCAAATCTAAGTCTCATAAGGGTTTTTTCCCAATCCACAGATGGCCCCCAGGCGCAACAACAGGACCCCCCAATGACAGGCACATACCACTCCGAGTGCGGAGAGACAAAAGGGTATGCAAGGACAAGCCCCCGGCCATGAAGATTAGGAAGTGAGCCAGCAGGGAGGAGAAAGCCAAGTAGGAGCACGTCATGCCCCACCCCCAACGGCCATTGACCTGGTGCAAGTATTGAACAACCAGAACCTCCTACTGGCAGCTTTGACCAATGTCATCACCAACCCAAGGCCCCGTGAGCAGAGTACAAACAACAAACTGACGGCTTTTCTGAGGACCAAGCCACCCACCTTTGCAGGATCCTACAATCCCTTGGATGCAGATGACTGGCTGTGTACTATCAAGAGAAAACTCGAACCATTTGAGCATGGAGACCGTGATAAGGTCCGTTTGGCTGCTCACCAGCTCACTGGAACTGCCTTGACTTGGTGGCAGAACTACTATGCAGCTGCTCAGGATGCCTCCACTATCACTTGGAAGGAGTTTGTGGATGAGTTCCGTCGCTATCACATCCCAGCAGCCACCATGAAGCGCAAGGCAGATGAGTTCCGTGAGCTGCAACAAGGCAACAAGTCCGTTGAGGAGTACATGTACCAGTTCATAGAACTAGCTCACTATGCACCAGAGGAGGTAGATAAGGATGAAAAGAAGCAGGATATGTTCAGAAAGGGGTTAAATGCGGAACTTAAGAAGCTGCTTTCCCCATGCATCTACCCAGACTTCAACACACTGATGAACATGGCTATCATCACCGAGAGAGCCATGGCAGAGGAAAAGAGAGACAATAAGCGTAAGTTCCTAGAAACCAAGGCTCGCCAGCAGGACTGTTTCCAGAAACCGAGGCACTTTGGCCCTCCAGTGACTAAGTCCCAAGCCCCTATGCAGTATAGGACCCAGTCACAAGCTACTGGCTCTCAAACCCCCAGCACCCAGCTTAGACAGTTCAAGAGCCAGAACACCATGAAGGCCCCACAAAGCAATGCAAGCCAAGTTACTGCCAGCAGCAATGCCCGAGCATGCTTCAACTGCCGTGAGACAGGGCACTTCATTGCCAATTGCCCATATGCCAATAACAAGCTAGCAGCATCAGCCCTCTCCAACTCAGTGAATGGACCAAGGCCAGCTTTATCAGGAGCCAATCGTGTACCCATCCGCAATAACAATACCGGCAACAACAACCAACAGATGGGGCCGCCCCAGCAGTCCTTCGGACGAGCCCGCATCAACCACATCAACACGCAAGAGGCTTAGGACGCTCAGGGCATAGTGCTCGGTGAGTTTCTAGTTAGCTCAGTTTTGGCAACAATATTATTTGATTCTGGAGCATCACATTCGTTCGTATCCTCAAGTTTTGTGGAAAAGTACAATATACCTACAGTACTACTAAAAACACCCCTATTAACCCGAACGCCTGGAGGTGACATTAAGTGCCGACTGGGTTGTTCTCGAGTAAGGATCATTTTAAGTGGGGTAGAGTTCCTAGCAGACCTAGTAGTACTTAAGTCTAAAGGTATAGATGTGATCCTTGGAATGGATTGGCTAAGCCTGCACAATGGCCTTATAAGTTGTGCTGACAAGGTGGTACACCTAACCAACCCAGAAGGAGTACAAGTAACCTACCATACCCGGGGAAGTGGACTGGACCCAATGGTTTTTAGTATGGAAGCTAAATGCTTGGAAGAAGTTCCAGTAATAAATGAACACTTAAGTGTTTTCCCGGAAGAACTCCCGGGAATGCCGCCAGATAGGGATATAGAGTTTGTCATTGACCTTGTCCCTGGGACCTCTCCTATAGCTAAGAGACTGTATAGGATGACAGCCTCTGAATTGGCAGAACTAAAGAGGCAACTGGAAGAGTTACAACAAAGTGGTTTCATTAGACCAAGTTCGTCACCATGGGAAGCTCCGGTCTTGTTCGTCAAGAAGAAGGACGGGAGCATGAGGATGTGCGTGGATTACCGTGCACTAAATGAAGTTACCATCAAGAACAAATACCCCCTCCCCAGAATTGATGACCTCTTTGATCAACTGAAGGGAGCCAAGCATTCCTCCAAGATAGACTTAAGGTCAGGATATCACCAGCTCAAGATTAAGGAAAGTGATATTCCGAAGACGGCCTTCGTCACCCGCTATGGGCAATATGAGTTTACGGTGATGTCCTTTGGACTCACCAATGCACCTGCTTATTTAATGAACCTCATGAATAAGGTGTTTATGGAAGAGTTAGATAAGTTTGTCGTAGTTTTCATTGACGACATACTTATTTACTCTAAGAGTGTCAAAGAACATGAGCAGCACCTACGAGTGGTTTTGGGAAAGTTGAGAGTGCACAAGCTCTACGCCAAGTTCAGCAAGTGTGAATTTTGGCTTGAGAAAGTAGCATTTCTCGGTCATATCTTGACCGCGGAAGGAGTAGCAGTGAACCCCGCAAAAGTCGAAGCGGTCTCCAATTGGCAGCAACCAACCAATGTTAGTGAAATTAGGAGCTTTCTCAGTTTAGCCGGATATTACCGGAGATTTATTGAAGGATTCTCCAAGATAGCCCAACCCATGACAGAGCTACTCAAGAAAGAGAAGAAGTTCACCTGGACCGAGTCATGTGAGAGAAGCTTCCAGGAGTTAAAGAGGAGACTGACAACCGCCCCGGTACAAACCTTGCCAGACATTCAACGGGACTTTGTCATTTATTGTGATGCATCCCGTCAAGGATTAGGATGTGTCCTTATGCAAGATGGGAAAGTAGTGGCATATGCTTCCCGACAACTCAAGCCTCATGAGCAGAATTACCCAACCCATGATTTGGAATTTGCAGCCGTAGTACATGCCCTCAAGATTTGGAGACACTATCTGATTGGGAATAGATGTGAGATCTACAAAGACCATAAGAGCTTAAAGTACATCTTCACCCAGCCAGATTTGAACTTAAGGCAAAGAAGGTGGTTAGAACTAGTTAAGGATTATAATGTGGTAATTCATTACCATCCTGGTAAAGCAAACGTGGTAGCAGATGCCTTAAGCCGGAAATCTTATGGACCTAAGGATGCCCACCTACAGGAAGAAATGGCACGATTAAATGTGCACATCGTCCCCCATGGTTCCAGTTGCAAGTTGAGTGTTCAACCCACTTTGGAGGATAGGATCAGAAAGGCCCAAGGTTCAGATAAGGACTTGATGAGAATCCGCATGCATACTGGAGAAAACAAGGTATCGGATTTTAGAGTGGATGACAAAGGAACCTTATGGTACAAAGATAGAATTTGCGTACCTAAGGAAGGAGACTTCCGACAGACTATTATGGATGAGGCCCACAACTCAGCATATTCCATCCACCCAGGATCCACCAAGATGTATGTGGATATAAGACAAAAGTATTGGTGGAGTGGAATGAAGGCGGACATTGCAAGGTTCGTCGCCCATTGTGATACTTGTCAAAGAATCAAGGCCGAACATCAGAAGCCAGCAGGATTGCTGCAACCCTTACCCATCCCGGTTTGGAAATGGGATGAGATAGGAATGGATTTTGTAGTGGGTTTACCCAAGACACAGAAAGGACATGACTCCATATGGGTAATAGTGGACCGGCTCACAAAAGTCGCTCACTTCCTACCTGTATGGACCAATTATGGTGGTGAAAAGCTAGCCCGGCTCTATGTGGACAACATAGTGAAGCTGCATGGTGTGCCTAGCAGAATTGTTTTGGATAGAGGAACCCAATTCACCTCTAGGTTTTGGAAAAGTTTGCATAAGGCCATGGGCACCAAGTTGGATTTCAGTTCGGCTTATCACCCGCAGACCGATGGTCAAACAGAAAGGGTGAACCAGATTATGGAGGATATGCTAAGAGCATGTGTCCTTACTTATGGCAAGGATTGGGAACAAAGCTTACCGTATGCTAAATTTTCGTACAACAATGGTTATCAAGCAAGCTTGGGCATGTCACCATTTGAAGCTCTCTATGGGAGAAAGTGCAGAACCCCCTGATGTGGTCAGAAGTTGGAGACGTGCCCTAGTTGGACCCGCATTCATAAAGCAAGCGGAAGAAAGAGTGGCTGAAATTAGAGGGAAACTGAAGGCCGCCCAATCTCGACAGAAAAGTTACTCAGACAAGAAGAGACGAGAAGTAAGCTTCAATCCAGGAGACTTCGTCTATCTCAAGGTTTCGCCTATTCGAGGGACTCAAAGATTTCAGGTACATGGGAAACTAGCCCCTCGGTACATTGGACCGTACCAAGTACTAAAGAAAATTGGAGCTGTGGCATACCGTCTAGAGCTACCAGAAGGAATGGCTGACATACACCCAGTATTCCATGTATCCCAACTGAGAAAATGTCTGAGGGTACCCGAGAGAGAACGGGTGCCGGAAGAAGAAATAGCTTTACAAAAAGATCTTCGATACCAGGAAGTACCTGTCAAGATTTTGGACACTGTCATAAAAAGGACAAGAAACTCTGAAGTACGGATTTGCAGAGTTCAGTGGAGCAGACATGGAGTGGAAGAAGCTACATGGGAACGCGAAGATGCCCTTAAGAAAGAGTTTCCCCATCTATTTAGGAATCAGCCAAATCTCGAGGACGAGATTCATTTTAAGTGGGGTAGGTTTGTAACGCCCGCGTTTTTATCATATTCAAATTATAGTACAAATCACTCGCTAAAAATAATTTTCAAAACTTTTCATCGTCGAGCTCAACTCGTTCCTAAATCTTTTACCGTCCGAGCTCCTAATCGCCCAAAACGTTTCCTGACGTTTTGCCGTCTGACATCCAAAATTAACCGCCATCCTTTCTCTATTCCTCGACCCACGTGCCGTGCCGCGTGCTCAACCCCGCGCTCACGACAGTCGCCGCGAATTCCGCCGACGCACCCCCCTCCCTTCCCTTTTCCCCTATTTCTCTTTTCCCCTTTTCCCCTTTTCTCTTTTTCTTCTTCCTTCTCCTTCTCTCACTTCCCTTGCACGCACAGCACGACGCCGAGCAGAGCTCGACGCCGAGCGCCCGGCCACCACCCCCCCCACTGGCGACCTCCACAGGCACTGCCTAACTCGGCCCCTCCTCTGCGCGCGTCGTGCCCCCTTGCCCACCTCGGCGCTCGCGCTTGCCCCTACGAGCTACGACGAAGCAGAGCTGGCCGCCGCGCGGCGCCTCGCCACTGGCCGCCCCCCCTGCACCGCACACCCCCTAGGCCGCCCCTCCCCACTATGTGCCACCGACCATCCTGCGCGGCGATGACTCAGCGCCACCGCCACCCCCACCGCCGTTACTGGCCGCCTCCGGAGCTCACCGGCCTCCACCGCACCCCCCTCCTTCCCGCCCTCGCCGGCCTATAAATACCCCCACGTCGCGCCCCACCACCACCACAACCTCCACCGCCGCCCCTAGCCCTCTCCCCGGCCCTGCATCACCGCCGCCGCAAGCGCCTCCGGCCGCTGCTGCTGGCCGCCGTGGGCAGGCCGCGGTGCGCCACCCCAGCTCGTGGTGTGTGGAGGAATCGGTTCCCCTTAGCCCCCTCTCCGTTTTGCCCCTACCCCCGGCCGCCGCCGTGCCCTGGAGCCCCCGGAATCGGCGCCACCGCCGGCTCCCCTCCCCCTCCTCTGTTCCAGGCAACGGAGGAGGAAGAAGGGCAACTTTGCCCTGAGCCCCCCTGCCCTTCTGCCTATTTCATTAAGAGCCCCACCTCTCTTTAATCCCTTTTTCCAAATAAACCCCATGTTCGCTCTATTTAGGAAATGAACCCTTCCACTACACAAAATAATTATGGATAAGCCCCTGACCCTTTTCAGAGTACCCTAGGTATTCCTAGAAATTCTAATCAAGCCCTCCCCTCCCAACAGTAATTACAAATAGGCCCTTGGATCCTTATTCATGCCCTAAACCCCTGTTCGGCCCATTATTTCATGCGCCAAAAATCCTCCGTTTGCCCTGAAACTTCACCACGCCATTTCTAACATAATTTCAGCCACGCCATCAAGAAATCTCCCAAAAATATTCTTTCTACCATTGTTTCTTAAGTTATTCCTGATTCGGGCCCGATGATAAACCTTTATTTCTCTTCTTTATTGTATATTTGTTTGTGTGCACCGTAGATCACGAAGTGACCAAGGGAGAACCTGTCGACGAGTAGTACTGCGAGCAAGAGTCCGAGGACCAGTACCGCGAGCCCGAACCCGACGGACAGTACCTCGATCAGGACTTCCCAGAAGGCTTTGTGAATGGCAAGTCCAATCCCATTCTTTGATGCATGTTTATCCCAGTGTTATAAACACAACCTATTGGCCTATTTTATAAAATGCATTGTTTTGTTGCAAGACATGGTTGGATAGCCACCCCTTGATTGTTATGACTATCCCTTGATGACCTAGGATTTGCTCTGTTAGACGTTAACTACTGCTAGAGATGCTTATTATCTGTTATTCCCTTTATTATATTTTAAACCATGACCACAAGCGCTTTACTAAAAATAAGGGTATGAGTGTTTTAAAAGATAAAACGGGATTTTGGGAAAATAAAGGAAAGATATAATCTGACGAGATGGACGGTGTTTTCTGTGTGAAATGCCACTAGTGTGCTTGTACCTGCGTGGTTGAGCATGGTCAGGAGATGTCCGGATGAACTGAGGTGTCATCTTGCCTAACCCATTTATCGTACAACCACTCGACCGTTGTGTGGGCAACGGCTTAGCATAAACCCCACTAGTTGTTCTGCTAGCCAAAAGGGGAGCGGGTGAGCAACGGGAGACCATGGAGAAGGAATACGATCTGTGTGAGTTATGTCCCGGTTGTGACCTTGCTTGATAGGTCATTAACCCCATGGTAGCTTCCGTGTTGGCTAGTTAGATTCAGCTAAGGTGGGTAATGGCTTTGTTAGGATCCGCCGCGACATTAAGGTGTTCGTAGTGCGGTACCCTACTTGTGGGTAAAGTGTACCACCTATGCAGAGCAAAAAATCTATTCGAATAGCCGTGTCCACGGTATTGGACGTGTTACGGCATGGTCACTTCAATAGATATTTGGGATGATTGGTTTTGTGGCGTGAGTTGTTTTGAAAGTGCCCGGCAGTTGTGCAGTAAGCTACTGTGGATGTGGAGTCCGGTAGCATTAAAACTTGGAATCCTTTGTGTAGGATCAACCCCACTTATTATTCGATTACTATAAAAAAAGGTCTTGAGAAAACTCTTTTATTAAATGAACCCTTGCATGTGTAAAACCTCGCTTTATCGCAAATGAACCCTAGCCTCATCCTTGACATACCCGTGCATAATCTTTATTATTTCCCCTCCGTGGGTGTGGTTGGACTTGTTGAGTACATTGGTACTCACCCGATATATATATTTGTGGTTTTCTTCAGAGGAAGACCCGGACTTCGTTGTTGAAGACATCGAGTAAAGGTTGCACCCAACCTTGCCTGTGGTGTTAGCCCTCCGCAAGATGCTTCTGCTAGTGTGTTACTCTGAGCCCGAGCTGGATCCCATGTGGGTCGTGCTTTGGTGTATCACCATAGCTGTTTTATTACTGATTATCGTTTGTATTGAGTGTCCGCCTCCTCGGAGGTTTGTACGGTAATGTACCATCTGATGTAATAAATGTGTATCAGCCTCCTGGGACTGATTTTTATATCACATTTAAGTCACCTCGGATGATGGGACGGTTCAATAGGGCCACGGTATAGGCAGAGCTGAGTCGTCAGGAGGATTACCTGAACAAAAGTCACAAGGCAAGGCTGAGTATTCTAATACTCAGCAAGGCTTACCCGTTCATGGTATACATAGCCATGTAGCTAGACTTATGAAGGCTTGTAATGGATCTGGGTTTAGTTTTCAGCTGAAAAGCGACAAAGAGTAGATTCTTATTTTCAACTTTTAGCTTTCAGGTTCTAGTTGATTATCCATTCTAAGTGAGCATCTATATCTACACAAGCATGGTATAATCTTTGGTCAAACATCATTTTTGATAATCATATGTTTGCTCTTGTTACTCAATGTGGTAAAGGGATCAAGCAGTCTTAACCTTCGTGAGCAGCGGACGGTTCTGAATCGAACTCAACCTTGCAAGGATAAACCTAACTCACACGCTTGGAACACCAAAGGGTCGTTCCGAAGCAACCATTTGCCTTTCATTCCGACTCGTGGATCAGAGCCACCACAAGCGACTGCAGGACCATATGCACTTCCAAAGTGCAGGACGTACGTCTGTAGCGCGACTACATGTCCATACTCCTGGTTGCCCAGCAACACGTGTTCCCACATGTCGAATCAAGTAACAGGAAGAACCAAAATATGAGTGGTGGGAGGTATGTCCACTCCTCGGGCCGATTGGTTACTAGGCTTACCGCTTACCATATTTCGCAGCATGTGGTTAGTACTTTCAAATGCTTAACCACCGCTACCACACACTGCGACCTTATCAATTTCAACAACACAGATGGGATATCACCTCAACCATGATACCTTACCAAAACTCCCGTCCGTCATCCTTATAGTGATAACAGGAATGTAAACATTACAACTCCTATGTCACGCGAGTGACAGGAAATCACCCGACTTCTACCGGTCCTATTAGCATAGCGGCTAGTCGAACTCAAGTTCTAGAGTTCAATACATCGGTTCCTGGAAATATGCAACTAGGGTTCTCAAGCAATTCCTAAAAAAACCTAATGCAGAAGTATATATAAAAATATATAGATTGCAGTATAAATAAAGTAGTGGGTTATGTCCGGGGCTTGCCTTCTTGTGTAGGGTTGGGGGCAGTAATGTCAAGGTTTTCCGAACTTTGGTTCGGAGCTTCAGTTAGACTTTCGACGGCGTCTTCAGAGTTTGCAGGAATTTCCTCGGCTGGGTCCGCGATCAGCTCGTAATCACCGTCGGCAAGAGTAGTCGGGTCTACATGATATGCAAGGATATAAAATTATGGAATGCATACCTTTTTATTTTATTTCATGATAAGGTGGTAATCTAACACGCAAGAACTTACTTTAAACAAAAAAGGGCTTTAACATTGATTTACTATATATATTTGACTTATGACTATAGCATTGAATTCATTAAAAACAAGGAACAAAATATTTTAAGTTTAGATTCAAATCCCAATTTAAATTTAAATCTTAGGTAAATAAAATTATAAAGCCTTGAAAATTTAATCATAGGTTAATTATCCATCTATTAGATCATGACAAAAAGATCTAATTAATTAAGCTTTAATAGATATGCTTAATTAATCTTATTACAAAACAAATTGAATTACCCAAATTTAAAGAAATTCAAGTTTCAAAACAAGGCTAGGTTTGAAAATCCTACACCCATTCATACATAATCTATAGAAATTGCATACTAAAAATCATGATCAACAAGGTTAACATGTAGGAGCTATGGACATTATACTCCCTTATCTTAGATTTAAAATAGGTTCAAAAATATTCAGATTCAAACCAAATTCATTTAACAAAAGTTGTAGAATTTAAAATCTAGTTTCTAGTAAAATTAGTTTTGTAATTTGTGGATTTTTCTACAGTTTGTTATGAAATTTACAAGACAGCAGCAGCATCACATGAAATAATAGCAGACTTAGGGGGGGGGGGGGGTCTCGGGCATTCTTGCACTGGGGTCCCTGGGGCGAGAATTCTCTTTGCAGATGGGTCCCTGCCCGACCTTGGCGACGGCCGTCCGATCGGCTTAGGTGGTGTTCTCGCCGGCGGCGAGCTTTCCGGCGAGGAGGACGGGCTAAACATGATCTACAGGACCCAAGGGACAGTTTGGGAGGGATGATGCTCGACGGGCAACAATGGAACATGGCCGGCGACGGAGAGGTGCGGCGGCCGTAGCGGCGCATCGCCGTTCCTGGTGAAGGGCCGGCGAACATGGGAGTCTAACACATGCGTGAGCACCAGTGGGAGGTGGGAGTCGATCCGTGTACCTGGAGGAACCGGAGATCAGGCGGAGGGAACTGCCGACGGTGAGGCCGGGCTCGGCGGCTCCGGTGAAAGACGGCTCGGGATGGAAGCGATTCCGGCGAAGGGGAGGCCAGGGTTGGACCAGATCAGGTCGGAGGGCTAGTGGAAGAGGTGGCGAAGAGACTGGCTGAGGGAATTTGGATGGGGTGGGGAAAGCACGGTGAATTTCGACGAGAAATGTGCGGCGGCGGCTCGGTGCTTGGTGGTCGCGAGGAAGAAGATAGAGCAATGCGGCTGGAGGAAAGGGGAGATCGGTCGGGTTTGTAGCAGCACTGGGTTTGCAGAAGAGAGGGAAAAGAATAGAGGAAGGGATGGCCACAGCTGCGCTCCGGATGGCGGGCGGCGAGGTGGCGGCCGGCAAGCACTCGGGAGCACCATGGCGCGCGCAAGAGAGGACACCGGGGAAGGGCTACAGCGGCGGCAGGAGTGGGGGGGGACGCGTGGGGAGAGAGTAGGTAGGAGCTGAATGGCGGCGAAGGCAGGGCAGCAGCTAGGGGGGAGGGTCTGCGCCAGTGGCAGAGCAGGAAGCAGAGGAGCAGAGGGTGTTCAGAGGTAGAAGAAGAGGAGAAAAAGCCCAGGGACTGGTTTGTAAAACTTAGAAAGTTCAGGGGTCTCTTAGTAAACTAAAAATTCTCACTGATCTAAAGATCAAATGAGGAAAAGTCCAAAATGAAAGTTGTAGAGTTTTTCAAGCTCTACAAACTTGCTTTAGGACTCAAATTCAAAAACTCAAAATTTGCAACATTACATGTTGAATTTTGAACAAGGTAGAATTTAAATTACCCCTATCCTTACCAAAAGAGGTTTTGATCAAATTTTTGATATATTTGCAAATATTCATGAAATGTCATGATGACTAGTACTTTTACAAGTAGGCCCTCAGGTAAACATGAAATCTACTTTTATTTCACAGCTACTTTGCATAAAAGACCTTATGGTTTATGTTTATTTACAAATAGGTCCCTATTCTTACTTAAGGGCTTATTTTCCTTATAATAACATAAATTTAACACCTAATATTATATTTCCCCTAGGTTTCAAAGCTACCTTCCAATCCACACATCTTGCACTTAAAAACCTATGTTGCATAGAAATTACAAATATACCCCTAGCCCTTTGTACTACCCATATCAAACATGTCTATTTCACACTAGAGTTTAGTATTTATATCCCTTATTACCTGGATGTCACATCATACAGATATTAAACCAATTCCTTGTAACACAAAAAACCACCATAACAGATTAGATCTACTAAGCAACGACAGAACAAGGCGCTGCCCTTGCACCCGAGATCGCGTACGAGAGCAGCTAAACGGTTATGAGCAGCATGCAAAACATGGATCTACTATTCAAAACCAACGCAGCATCATAATCGCTTAAGATAACTAGTGTTACTCGCCATCAAAAATACTTCAGTACGAGAAACACAATGATAAACAGATAAAAGCAACGCTGCTCCGACCATGCGGGACATGATCGGAGCAGCATGACGATTACCTGGGAAAGCCCTTGGGAAGGGGTGGCGATGCGCCGAGAGTTTGTTGTGAATGATTGATTGATTTGATTGAATCTCATGATACATATTTATAGTCCGGAGACTTAATCTTTTCTAACTAATCCTGGCTGATTACGGTACAATCTCTAACTTACTATATTTTAAACTATCCTTAGATACATGGCCATCCTGGCCCTTGACACATTCGCTCAGAGGCCGATTTGTAGACTGTGACGACGACTTCCTTCAGCCCATGTTGCTCTCGGCCCATCCTTTGGCCCAGTCAAATTATGGCGATAACACATGCCCCCCTGGTTTTGGCAATGATAATTCCGAAACCATTGCCTCCTCGACTTCTTGGATTTGTGCACGCTCATACCGCTTCCATGCCATTAGATGTGGCCCTTCGACTTCCAAGGCCTGTACGCACGCGCTGCCTCCCAATGCCATCAGATGCGACCTTTCAGCTTCCTCCTCGGGAATCGTGATAACACCACTTCACCTTCCATCTCTGCCTTTATAAACTGTTATCGGCAGATCTGTTTCTATCCAGATCCTCCCCCGTGCATTAGTTGCATCAGCACACTCTGCCTCCCTTGACAATGGCTTCTCTTTCCTCTATTTCCTCCAATTCACCTTCGTCTTCTTCCATGATCTCCGTCACTTCCCTTGACTCCAACACCTCCAGAGAGGCGACGCCGGAGTTCGATCTAATAGCTTCATATGAAGCTCGCGCTCCTCTGCATTGGGATGCAGAGGAGTGGGACTTCAACACTTGGTCAGAGTATGATGAACCCCTGACCGATGATGAAGACCTCCAGATGCTCCTTCATGGGGACCTGGACGAAGACGACGATGAAGATTCCTGGGACGATGACTTCCTCTCTTTCTCAGAAGAAAGTGCCAAGGAGACTTCCACCAACGATGACTCAATAGCAGGAGGATTCTTGCGTCGCGGATCGTCGACTTCGGAAGGCGACGGGGACACCAACGGCGACACCAGCGATGATGGCCGCGACAGCAGCAGCACCGGCGGTGGTGATGGTAGCAGCGACGATGACACCAGCACGCCCCCTCCGTACAAGCGCCGCAAGACCTTAGGAACTTACTGGTGGTAGTTCATAGGATCCTCCGCCGTTGATTGCAGAGCCGGTAGATCGGCTTCTTTTGTAGTTGCCTTTGTAAATAAATCCTTTTATTTCAACAAGTCAATCTCTGACGTTTAATCTTAAAGTCCGATGGCATCGCACCAGCCTTTTCCCTCGAATTATCTGATCCAATCTCATGCTTTTCTTTTGTTCCGTGTTGAAAAATCCCAAGAACTCGATTACCTTTCAATCCCAAGTATTCGAGTACCTTTCAAATGATCTTGCCGATAACAAAAGTACCCAACAGTCAACTTCTTTGCTTGTTGTTGGATCCCATCCCTCAATCGGGTCGAACAATATGAGCACCGGGAAACCCCAGCGAAGAAGTCGAACCTATTCTTTTAAGATCAAGGGACTCCTGCAACCATCCTCTCTACTTTTATTAGGACCCAAAATTGGCGAGGCCCAATTACCGCTTCTAAAGTCAATGGTTTGACATCGGCTGTTCAACCTTCAATTCTGTGTATGGACCGGCGCTGCTTTTTTCTCTACATATCAGTTTTGCTCATCTTACTCCACCTTGCAGCCTGATGCATTGCACCGGCTTCCAAAGTACCCGATAGATGCTGTCCTGCAGCCTACGAGGTACCCGATTAGATCTACTCGACGTACTTCGGAGTACTCGATTACATCCTTGCAAATACTTTGACTGTACTAGCCCATAGCCTGATGTGTTACATCGGCTTCATCACTCATCTTCCCACATGCTCGGGAAATATTTTTTGAGATGTTGACCATTGACAGCCACCGGAAATTTAACACCATCTAATTCTTCAAGCATGTATGCATTCCCTGGCAAAACTTGATCAACTCTATAAGGCCCATGCCAATTTGCAAACCATTTACCATACGCTGCATCCTTAGTCCCCAATGGTAACACCGCTTCCCATACTAAATCCCCAACTTTGAATTCCTTCGGTTTAACCTTCTTGTTGTACGCACGTGCTACCTTGGCCTTATTTTCCTTGATCTTTTCCAGTGACCAAAGCCTGAGTTCTGTAATGTCTTCCACATTGTCGCTCATTAGTGATGCATATTCTTCAGCAGATAATTCATTCTGGAACTCTATCCACCTTGAACCGACCGTAATTTCCCATGGCAATACGGCCTCCTGCCCATATACTAAATGATATGGTGAAGTTTTTGTTGCACCATGGCATGAAACGCGATAAGCCCATAACGCCTCTGACAATACTTCATGCCAACACCGTGGATATTCATCAATCTTCCTTTTGATTAGCTTGATCAAGCTCTGATTGGACGCTTCGGCTTGTCCATTTGCTTAGGCATAATATGGAGATGACCTAATCAATTTAATCCCCATGTTGGTAGCGAACTTTTTGAATTCATTAGATATAAACACCGACCCTCCATCTGTTGTAATGGTCTGAGGAATCCCAAACCTATGAATAACGTGTTCTTTGACAAAATTGATGATGTCCCTTGACGTCACTGACTTCATAGGAACAGCCTCTACCCATTTGGTAAAATAATCTATGATGGCCAAAATGAATTGATGGCCCTTACTCGATGGAGGATTAATCTTACCGATCATGTCCATGCCCCAGCCCCTGAATGGCCAAGGTTTGATGATAGGGTTCATCGCTGATGCTGGTACTATCTGTATTTTTCCAAACCTCTGATAGGCCTGGCATCCTTTGTAATACTTGAAACAATCTTCCAGCATATCAAGCCAATAATATCCTGAGCACCTGATCAACCACTTCATCTTGTGGGCTGACTGATGAGTACCACACGTTCCTTCATGGACTTCATGTAGAAGCCGATTGGACTCAATCGACCCTAAACACTTAAGCAGTAATCCTTCTAGGGTTCTGTAGAACAAGTCGTCCCCTATCAGGACATACTTCGTGGCTCTGTAGCGTATCTTCTTAGGTGCCCCCCGAGCCGGATCCTTCAAGTAATTGAAGATATCGGCTCTCCAATCTCCCTAATCCAGCAGGTTTATTGGAAAATCAGCTCCATCCGCCGTGCCCTTGTAACCGGAAGCCATCTGGGCAAGATCATTGGCCTCAGAATTTTGCGCCCTCGGTATCCAGTAGAAGTTTATATATCTGAATTGGGCCATTAGCTCCTGGCAGTGTCTCCACAAAGGAAACAACGACTCGCTTGTGACACCCTAGGTGTCAAATAGATCAAACCAATAGAAATAATATTTGGTGTGTGTGAAATTGTGTGAAAATCTAATAAAGTTATGAGAATAAGGGTATTTGTGTAAATTTATGAAAATACAAACCCTTTTATGTAATTTAGTTGGAGTATAAAGTAACTTTCCGAAAATTACCAAGGGTCAAAGTGAAAAAGGTGAAAGTCATCATGACCAGCCTTAAATGCTTGCAAATAAGCCCAAGAGTTCATAAAAGTTACTTTATTAGGACAAACTTATGTAAAGTTTGATTTGAGTGCAAAATTGTGAAATAAAACTTTGTACTTTAAGTTTCTGAACTTGAGCCCTAAAGCAAAGTTATAGGTTTTGAAAAGTTCTACAACTTTCTTTCTGACCATTTTCTCATTAGAGCTCTGGATCAGTGGAGAATTTCTGTTTACAGTCAAGTCCCTAAGGTTTTTGCAATTTCCAACCAAGTCCCTTGGACCTCCTCCTCTCTTCTTCCTCCTCTGGCAACTCCTCTGTTCTGCCCGCTGCACCCCTATCGCTGGTGTCAGTGCCGCTTTCCCGGCCATGTGCTGCACCTCGGTCGCTCCCCGGCGCCACCTCCAGCTCCTAGCTTCCCCACGCGTCGACCCCAACCCGAGCGCCGCTCTAGCTTCCTCTCCCTGGCCCTCTTGCGCGCGCGCCACGCCGTCCCGCGGCTCTGCCGCCGCCACCTCGCTGTCGCCGTGGCATTGCCCATGCGTGCCCTCTCACCTCATCTCTTCTGGTTCAAGAGCAGCGCTACTTCCCTCTCTTCCCATTCCATTCCTGTTCCTGCTCTTTGATTGCCCGGAACCCCGAGCACCACCGCCGCCATCTCCTCCATCTCCGGCGCCCTTCTGTTCGCCGTGGGCAACCCCCCTCCAATCCTCCCCGCACCACCACATCACCTTAGGAAGTTTTCCCTTGTTACACTAGAGCTCTCGAACCATTCCCTGTGACCGGACCTCCACCGGAGCTACCTCGCCGCCGTTCTCTTTCCGCCGGTAAGCTCCTGTCCGCCGTCGAACCCCTACCTCCACCCCTCCTCTGTCCAATTCGACTATCCCATTAGCTTCCCCTTGCCTCGCTGCAGCTCTCAAGCCCAAGCTTGGCCCTCCTCCTCACCGGGAACCTCCTCGCCGACGAGCACCCCTCCGCCGCTGCCTCGGCCACCGTGGAAAGCCCCCTCCGGTCATCCCCTTCCCTTCCCAAGACTTCGAGCAGGTGCGCCTTGACCTCCTGGTGCTCACTAACCACTTCTCCTCCGACCCCTCACCGTCCCCTCGCTGGAATTTGGCTGGCACCACCTCTGCCCTTCTTCCCCGACGAGCCAAGGGTATAAGTGCAAGGATTTCAAAAGTTCTAAGGGCGTCCTTGTAAATTTCCAGAGCCCCCCCCCCAATTCAAAAGCTGTGAATTTCAAAAATTCGTAGAAATTTGTAGAAAATTCAGAAAAATGCCAAACAAGTTTTGTTGGAATCCTTGAGTTAAATTGGACTACTTTTGTGTAATGAACTTGAGCTATATGTGTATAATTTCTGTTGTAGATTAAATACTAGAAAATAAGTGTTTTATTTGTATCTCATGTTGTAGGCATGTGTTATAGCTGAAATTTGGAACTTAGATTGTATGTGCTATGTATAGCTCTGTGTAAAACGATAGAGTACTTTACTATTCATTTGCTTAGATTTCGAGTACTTTTTGTTATATGTTGATGAAATGCTTAAATTTTTAATTAAGGTTGTTTCTGTTGATGTTTGTATTTGAAATTTTTATCATAACTTCCTTTTTGAATGTGTAATCTATGGTAAAAATATTTGGATTAATAAAAGGTCATACCCCAAGTTATGAATTTTTGGTTTGTTTCTAAAGATAATTAATTATACTAGCTTTTATTCATGGAAAATTATGAAAATATTCTAAGATGTTGTTCGTAAGTAGTGTAGCATAACTACAAAATTTCAACCTATGATTAGTTGTAAAATAACTAAAATAAATAAAACTTTTTTAGTAGATCTATATTAAATAATAACTTAGGGTTTTTCAAGGTGATTAGCTAGTTAATTAAATAAAAATGTTAAGTGTAATTAATTTAGTAGTCAACCATGTTACTTCTTATAGTTAGCTAAATATTTGGGGGTAGATGACCCTGTTACTTAATGTAACTCAGTAATTTATTTAATACTCGATAAATGACTGCCCAGTAAGTGGCAATTGTGTTGTTTGCTATTATATGATGTTATGTTCTTTGGCTTGTAATTTTATCATGAAGTAGAATAACAATCTACGCATTTTCTTAATTGCATCTTTTTCATCACATGTAGACTCGACGTTTCTTGCCGACGGTGATTATCAGATCTTTCCGTAATCCGAAAAAGAAGTCTCTGAAGACGCCGGGAACATCGTCGGAGAATCAATCGAAGCCCTGAACCCGAGTTCGGAAGAAATTATTAACATTTCTGACCCCAGCCCCGCCTGTGAAGGCAAGCCCCGGACATAAACCCACTATCTTATTTACACTGCAATTTACCTTTATATACATAATTGTGCATTAAGTTCTTAGGAGTTGTCTGGAAACCATAGATGCATCTCCCTAGGAACCCATGTACTGAATATTAGAAACTGAGTCCGACTAGTGCTATGCTAATAGGACCGGTGGAAGTCGAGTGATTTCCTGTCACTTGCGCGATATAGGAATTGATTGATTACAATTCTGCAATCACTATAAGGATGACGGACGGGGTTATGTGTAATATCTTGGAAAGAAAGGATACCCCGTCTGTGTTGATGAATTTGGTTAAGGTCGCAGTATGTGGTAGTGGCAGTTAAGCGTTTGAAAGTACTAGCCACATGCCGCGAAATATGGTAAGCGGTAAGCCTAGTAACCAATCGGCCTGGCAAGTGGACTCGTCCCCCACCACTCAACTTTTATTTTATGTTTACACGCACCGACTGTGGGAGTACGTTCTGCAGAGCAGATGGGAATACGGTCATGTAGTCGCGCTACAGACGTATGTCCTACACATTGGATGTGCGTATGGTCCAACAGTCGCTTGTGGTGGCTTTGTTCCACGACCCGGAATGAAAGGCAAACGGTTGCTTCGGAACGACCTGTTGGTGTTCCAAGCGTGTGAGTTAGGTTTACCTTGCAAGGGTTGAAATTCGATTCTGAATCGTCTGTTTCTCACGAAGATTGAGACTGCTTAACTCTTTTGCCACATAGAGTAACAAGAGTAATGTTGTTGATGAGAAATACTGGTGTATGTTTAAAAGACTTGACCTTGCTTGAGTAGTTACAGGTGCTTACTTAGAATGGTTAAAGAAACTAGAATATGAAAGCTAAAATATGAAAGTAAGGACCTACTCTTCGTTGCTTTTCGGCGGAAACAAAACCAAAACCCTTAATAAAGCCCTCATAGTCTAGTTATGGGCTAAGTATACCCAAATCTCCGGGTAAGCCTTGCTGAGTATTAGAGTACTCAGCCTTGCTATATGTTTTTGTTTCAGGTAATGTCTCTGAAGACCCTACTTACCCCATGCCTTGGCCTTATGCTTTGCCTGACGGTTGGTCCGTGGAGTGGGATCCGTCCTCGGCCAACCCCGACCATAACGAGTGATGTTATGCCATGGCTTAGCATGACGTCCTTACTGGCGACGTGTATAGTTATCGTATTTTGAATTCCACTGCTAGAACTTCACTTTAAAACTGGTTTGTAATAATGACTCCTAGTTTGAACCTTTGCTATTTCTGCAAACTTTGTAATAACTTTGCTAAGTGTGGAACTTATTACTACTTGTGGAAACTTTTGTAAAATAATTTCCCTGTGATGTAAAATATGATGGTGACTGTATCTCTGGACTCACCTTCGTGTGAGGTAACCTTATTTGATCTTGTATCGGTGGTTTATCGGGATGTTACCCGATAGACCAAGGGATTATACCGTTTGAAGTACGTTGGAGCCCTCTGGAGTGAACTCACGTGCTTGAGCCGGTATAATTCAGGTTGGTTCTACCATATCGCTCTCACATCGGTATGTCTCCGTGAGCTGAGAGATGACCAGCTTTGAATCCCCAAAAACTTCTAGTGCTTCTGCTCCAGCTTCAAGAAGTAACTCCATACCTTTGTGCACTGCTTCATACTCGGCTAGATTATTGGTACAAGGTGTTGGCAATCTGATTGAAAAGGAATATGTTGCCCCCCGAGGCGAGACGAGCAAGATACCTATGCCAGAACCATCTCCACAGAATAACCCATAAAAAATATTGCCCATGCGCGAATGGAAAGCGCCGCTATGCCTGAGCTAGTCCTTTCCGCCACGAGGTCAGCCAGCGCCTGTCCTTTGACTGCTTTCGCAGGCTGGTACCGGCTATCAAATTCTGACAGAGCGAACATCCACTTACCGAGTCGGCCTTTCAACACCAGGGCCGACAACATATGCTTGATAACATCCAATTTGCAGATGACAATTGTCTCGGCAGAAAGCAGGATATGACGGAGCTTCGTACAGGTAAAGAATAGGCAAAGGCATAGTTTCTCAATTTTAGGGTACCTTGTCTCTGCATCTAGCATCCTCCTGCTGAGATAAAAAACAACTCTCTCCTTGCCCTCCTGCACTTGTACGAGGACCGAAGCAATGGAAGTATCACCCACTGACAGATAAACATAAAACGGCTTACCCTGCTGGGGTGGGACTAACACAGGCGGCTTGGATAAATATTCTTTGATTTCTTCGAACGCCTGTTGTTGCTCTGCCCCCCAGTGGAACTCGTCATTGGCCTTAATTTTCAGCAACTCCATGAATGGCTCAATTCTTCCTGACAGATTGGAGATGAATCTTCTAACAAAATTGATCTTGCCAATAAGTTGTTGGAGCTCCTTCTTTGTAGTAGGCGGCACCATTGTTCTTACAGCTTCTTGACTTTTTAGGCCGATCTCAATTCCTCGTTCATGAACCAAGAAACCCAGGAACTGACCAGCCGATACATCAAAAGCACACTTCTTAGGATTCATTCTAAGCCTGAACTTCCTAGTTCATTCCAGAACTCGCCGTAGATCTCCTAAATGTCCTTCAGCTGACGCAGATTTCACCACCACGTCATCAATATAGATTTCCACTAGCTTGCCGATTAAATCATGAAACATGTAGTTCATAGCCCGTTGATATGTAGCGCCGGTATTTTTGAGCCCAAAGGTCATGACCACGTACTCGAATAACCCCACTGCCCCTGGTACTCTAAACGCAGTTTTATGAATATCTTCTGGAGCCATGAAAATCTGGTTATAACCAGCATTGCCATCCATAAAACTCAACATCTTATGACCAGCAGCTGCATTGATCAACATTTCTGCAACTGGCATCGCATACTCATCTTTTGGTGTGGCTCTGTTAAGATCTCTGAAGTCTACACAGACTCTCCATCGGCCATCCTTCTTCTGTACAGGCACAATACTGGAAATCCATTCGGCATACCTGCATGGCCTGATGAAGCCTACTGTTATCATCTTCTTGACTTCTTTCTTGACTTCTTCTAGGACTTTGGCCTTCATTTGTCATGCTCGTTGCTGGAACGGCTGAAATCCTGGCTTAAGAGGGAGTCGATGTTCAACAATACTTCTATCTAACCCGGGCATCTCTGTGTAATCCCAAGCAAAACAATCCGTATATTCCCTTAATAATATTATCATCGCCTCCCGCAACTCCGGATTCAACTTCTTGCTGATAAATGTTGGCCGTGGCTTATCCCCAGGACCAATATCGACTTCTTCCAGTTCGTCAGCAGATGTAAACCCATATCCTAGCTTCCCTTCATCCATCAAATCGACACTGCAAATAAACAAAGAATATGAAGCAGAAGGATTTCGCCGATCGCAGGGATCGGCCGACTTGTTTTTTGCATTAACTTGTGCTTTTTTACAATAAACATATGGCCGGTTACTTGAACGGGCCTCTTTATAAACTAAAGAATGTAACATAAATGATAAAAACAACTCGAGTTCTATTTTTTGGGGCCGATCGCGGGGATCGGCCTCTCCTGTTCTTCTGAGGCAAACTGACTTCGGCACCCCATCTAATCTATAAGGCCAGTGGATAAGACCAGCCTCACCCTATTTTTTGTAGCCTCTACACGGTTGCAGCCCTCCAAGCTGATCCCTAAGATTGGTTCTTGGTCTTCTGCGTCCCAAACACTCATGGCTGCATGTGAAACTTCGGCAGAATCATCCGCATGGACTACTTCTACTTCATCTCCATCCCATTGAATTAGACATTGGTGCATTGTAGATGGGATACACCAATTGGCGTGAATCCAATCTCTCCCAAACAGAACGGTGTACGAGCCCTTGCTGTTGACCACAAAAAATGACGTGGGGACAGTTTTACCTCCCACCGTCAGATCCACGCTGAGGACTCCTTGCGCCTCTGATGTTTGTTTGTTGAAATCACTTAGCGTGATGTTGGTTTTGATTAAGTCCCCAACAGAATGCCCCAACTTGCGCAGCACCGAATATGGCATTATATTGACCGCTGCTCCTGTATCGACTAGCATCCTGCTGACAGGTTGGCCGTTGATGTACCCTTTTAGATATAAAGCTTTCAGGTGCCTGTAATTCTTTTCTCGGGGCTTCTCGAATATAACTGGTCGTGGCCCTAAATCAAGCTGAGCCACTGGTACTTCTTCACGGCCTGGTGCATGAAACTCTGCAGGGAGAACAAACACCATGTTTGCATCAGCCGATGTCTTCACATCGGCCTTCGACTTCTTGGGTCGCCATACCTTCTTGGAAGAACTCTCTACTCTTCGAGGATTGTGAACCTTTTCTGCCAGATCTGGCCGCGCCTTCCTTAATGTTTCCAGGTACTGGGCCTCGACTTCTTCCAGGCTGCGCAGCCGCTGCACTCTCCGCTTTTGAGACCGGTTGAGCCCATCAGGGCACCAACGTGGTCGGTGACACCTATCTTCTTCATCTTCTGGATCTCCCCCTGCGCGTGATGTCTCGACATGTTCACGACGAGGCTGCTCTGGTCCCAAACACTAAAAAACTGAGGTGCTTCTCGTCTCTTGCTTCTGAGAATTGCATTCTGGGCAATCTTCAAGAGTAGGTAGTCTTTTCATGCTAGAATCCCAGCAGTATATGAAGAACGGGCAATGCCAATGGTCCCGTGTATCCTCTTGCCTTCTAAGGCGTTTCCTAGTGCGTCACTCATATTCCTCTTCTTCAGTTTCGTGTTGGAGACGCTGCTGATACTGATACTGGTACTTCCTCAGAAGATGAGAAGAAACTGGTCGCTGATTCCTGACATGCCTCACCTGCTCCTCGGTGATATAGTCCCTGTCTTCTTTTTGGGGCCGATCACGGGAATCGGCCTCTTGCCTCCTTGATTGTTGACGTGATGTATGCCCTGCCATGTTAATCCCCAGCGTGAAATCAAGCTGTCGACGCGTTGATCGGTCGTACCCCTCCACCATATTTACATTCGGGAATGGCTGAGTATCAATCTTCATAGCATACTGCCCCAAGATTAATCGGCCTTGCTCAATGGCCGATTGTATCTGTCGCCGGAGCTCTTTGCAGTCGCCAGTGCCGTGGGTGAAGGAATTATGCCACTTACAGTATAACCTCCCCTGAAGCTCCTGGGCTGTTGGGATCTTGAAACCTTCAGGGAACTTCAATTGCTTCTCTTTCAGGAGTAAGTCGAATATTTGTTCGACTTTGCTTACATCAAAATCAAATCCTTTCAAAGGACCTTGTTGTTTTACCCATTTGCAGGACACAGGCTTTGCCCCCCGTGCCCACTCCACGACTGCAATCTCTGGGTCATCCTTAGAGTCTTCAGAATCTTCAGCGTCAACCATTACCACTTGACGCTTGAACTTGTCTTGGTACAACTCCGGATGGCGTTGCTCATATACTGTCATTTTCTGCACCAGATGAGCCAAAGAGTTGAACTCCAGCTGGAAAACCAAGTCCCTGACTAGTTTTACTAATCCCAAGATTGCCAATTCAACAGCTTCTTTCTCTGAAATTCGAATCGAGTAGCATCGATTCTTGACTTCCTTGAAACGCTGAATATATTCTGCCACTGTTTCTCCTCGCTTTTGGCGAACCTGCGCCAAATCAGCAATCCCAGCTTCCGCAGCTTTCGAATGATATTGTATATGGAATTGTTCTTCTAGCTGCTTCCAAGTGCGAATAGAATCAGGACCCAATGATGTGTACCATCCAAAAGCCGGTCCTGTGAGAGACTGCGAGAAAAACCTCACCCTCAATGGATCTGACACCGAAATCATTCCTAGTTGTGCCAGATATCGGCTCACATGTTCTATGGAGTTGGATCCCTCTGCCCCGCTGAACTTGGTAAACTCAGGTAGCCGATAGTTGGGCGGTAGGGGAATCAGATCGTATTCACTTGGATACAGCTTGGTGTAGCCGATTGCTCGCCTTCTTGGGAGAATGCCAAATTGATCCCTCAAGATAGCACTAATCTGATCCACAGAATGAATTCCTAGGGCCGAGTACGTACCTTCATGACTCGGCCTTGTTGCATAAGTAGCCAACCATGCCTGTTTATCGGCATCGACTACGGATGTCCCTCCAGTAGCTCTTTGTGTGGGCTGCACCGGGTGACCACGATCTGGTATATATGCACAAACAAATCTGTGCGGCACCTCCTTGGGGGGTTCGCTGAAGAATTGATGATCAGCAGGGTCACCTCCCACCTTGTATATTACATATGCTTGAGAATTCTGTTGCTCTGGGTCAGCAAATGCATAGGGCACTGGTGGCCTGGTTTGAGAAGGCAACTCCCCTCTGTGACTCCCTAAAGCAGGTCCTGTTGGAGAGTACTGGTGTTTCATGATTTCTTGCACCACGCGCAATGCAACGCGATCAAGGGTGTTCACCAGACTCTCAGAATGTCAATGCAATGAGTGATGTCGAGTTCCTTCAAACGAGCCGATGAGATCGGCTTCAAAAGCAGCTTTTATTTCATCATACCTCTGCTTATGCTCTTCAGATAACTCTTCATAAGTAATCGGGTTCTCACTCGGCATCTTGACAATGGGAGTCGATGAAGCCAAAGAAGATGATGTAGCCGATTGAAGCTGATGTAGTCGAAGTAGTCACTGAAGTAGTCGATGTAGTCGCCGCAGTATTCGATGTAGTCGATGCAGTAGTCAATGAAGTAGTCAATGTGGTCCCACTGGGCGTGCCAGAATGTGTTGTCGATCAAAACCCACCGGCGAGCCGCGACAGGCAACACGAGGAGCCGGGAGGCTTCCGGGACTGCTGGTGGGCCCCGGTCCCTCGGTCAACGGCCCAGAAGTCCGGCACATGCCCTGCCTTGGTGAAGTGCTAGGTGTGCCACCTGACCTATACCTGATCAGGAAGGTGTAGGAACCGTTTGTCAGCTATTTTCCTGCGTACATAGCCAAATCAAACATTAGTCCGAGCCGTGATCGGCTCTGACAACGATTCTCAGATCGGCCAAAGAAGCCGATGGAATCATTGTGTTAGATCAGTCCTTCGGGCACCTTCTAGAATCGGCCGAAAGAAGCCGATTGCTACATTTAGTAAACCGGATCTACTAAACATATGAACATTTTATATGAATCCGATAGGAGAATAAAAGCATGTTCTGTCATTGTCAAGCCGATCCAATCTGCGACGGTAAGAGCTTTCACCGTATGACCGGAACATCCTACGCATGGTTAAGCCTAACATACATGAAAGATATCAACATGCTAACCCGAAAAGAGGCCTAAAAACCAACTTAACAAGTCGATTCCCGGAACAATCCCTCGTCAGTTTACCATAAGGCACCAAACATGTAGCCGGAACATTCAACCCGTTTGAAGGGCCTAATCATACAGATATTAAACCAATTCCTTGTAACACAAAGAACCACCATAACAGATTAGATCTACTAAGCGACGACAGAACAAGGCGCTGCCCTTGCACCCGAGATCGCGTACGAGAGTAGCTAAATGGTTATGAGCAGCAAGCAAAACATGAATCTACTATTCAAAACCAACGCAGCATCATAATCGCTTAAGATAACTAGTGTTACTCACCATCAAAAACGCTTCAGTACGAGAAACACAATGATAAACAGATAAAAGCAACGCTGCTCCGACCATGCGGGACATGATCGGAGCAGCATGACGATTACCTGGGAAAGCCCTTGGGAAGGGGTGGCGATGCGCCGAGAGTTTGTTGTGAATGATTGATTGATTTGATTGAATCTCATGATACATATTTATAGTCCGGAGACTTAATCTTTTCTAACTAATCCTGGCTGATTACGGTAGAATCTCTAACTTACTATATTTTAAACTATCCATAGATACACGGCCATCTTGGCCCTTGACACATTCGCTCAGAGGCCGATTTGCAGACTGTGACGACGACTTCCTTCAGCCCATGTTGCTCTCGGCCCATCCTTTGGCCCAGTCAAATTATGGCGATAACAATTTTTTAATCAAAGCTCTCTATTTTCCTCTCTTTTTTTAAGCTCATCGGCAAACTTTATTTTTATTGTGTGATTGTTTGTGTGTCATAGCCGACGGTGTGACTGAGGAGGAGCAGGACCGCGAGCCGGAGCCCGAAGACCCGTACCTCGAGGAGGAGCTTCCGGAAGGCTTTGAGGACGGCAAATCCAATCCTATTCTTTGATGCATATTTATCCCAGTTTTATAAACACAACCTATTGGCCTGTTTTATAAAATGCATTGTTGCAAGACATGGTTGGATAGCCACCCCTTGATTGCTATGATGATTCCTTGATGACCTAGATTAATGTCTATATAGGGTTTGCTCTGCTAAAAGTTAACTACTGCTAGAGATGCTTAGGACCTTTTATTCCCTTTATTATATTTTAATCATGACCACAACGCGCTTTATCGAAAATAAAGGTGTGAGTATTTTCAAAAGATAAAATGGGATTTCGGGAAAATAAAAGAAGGATATAATCTGATGAGATGGACGATGTTTCCTATGTGAAATGCCACTGGTGAGCTTGTACCTTTGCGGTTGAGCATAGTTGGGAGATGTCCATCTTGTCAATGTAAGGATGAACTGAGGTGTCATCTTGCCTAACTGTAACACCCTAATGAAAATTTCAAGATATATAATGAATTTAATTTGGCTCCAGTAAATTTTCTAAGGATTTATTTTGCCTAGTTTGCATTTAATTTAATTAAATTCCATAAAGAATTAAAATTTATTTTAGGTTCAACATGTTTGTGCATTCATGCTAGTGCATAAGTTTTATTTGGTTGAGTGCATAGGAGTTGAATTCAAATTTGATTTGAAATCAAATAGATTTCAGTTGGTTTGAAAAAGAAAAAGAAAAGGAAATAGGAAAGCAACCCTAGCTTCCAGCCCAGCCCGGTCTGCTCCTCTCCTCCCCCTCGGGCCGGCTCCCTTTCCCCACGGCCCACTCCCCTCCCCACGCTCGGCCCACCTAGCCCAACTCCCTCACCCCGCCTCCCTCAGCCTGCAACCGCACCAGCCACCGATAGGCGGGTCCCACCTGTCGACACCCCCCTCTCCTTTCCTTCTTCTTCCCCGCGCCCGACCTCCTCTGTTCCTCCTCCGCCATCCCGGCCGCTCCCTCGCTACCAGTGGCCCTGCTCCACCACACCCCAAGGCCCACTGACCTTCTAGAAGCCGAGCCCCAAAGCCCGGTATTGCGCGAGGCTGTTGCGCAATCTGCTCTCCCCGCGTCGCCGGCCGCGATCTCCGCTGTGCTCACAGCACGCACGCCTAGACCCACGGCCTCCCCCTTATTTGGGCCTGTGACCCCTCCCTGTGCCCTACCGTCGCACTGCAGCCGTGTCACACCCGATTTATAAAGAACATAAATCGAGCAATCATATATGCGCCAGGATCAAGTCACGCATATATATACAACAGAATCATCAAGATATCACAACACATATCACGAATAACATTAATATAAATCATAAAAGAATTATTTTATTACAACCGAATCAAGAATCGGTTCAAGAGTTGCGGAAGCGTAAGAGAGATACATGAAGAGCTGGGCGCCACAGGGACGTCGACTGGGAGACAAATGCCTAGAAGTCGTCGAAGCCGCTGACGTAGTCCTCCACATTGCCGGGCACTGAGCAGCAGTCGAAGATATCCGAAATAGAACAGAAGGGTAGAGAGGCAAGTGTGAGTACAAACTAGTACTCAACAAGTATAACACAAACTATGAGGCTCTAGGTTGGCTGACTCAACTGCATTAGCTTTTAGTCTTGGCAAAGTTTTATTAAAACTAATTACTACAAGTGGATGAATTACCATAAACCCAAATTGCATAAGAATTAATCAATATTAATTAAGGACTACTGAGAACCATCCAAACCAAAACCACCCGGGGAATCTCCCTAATCAAAGGTTGATAACCCCACTAATCAGACGGAGGATCTGGGCCGCTCATGACTGTGAGCACAGCTGATATATCACTTCTACACTCTCGAGAGGTTGCACAACTTTACCCACAAGTCGTGAGCTACGCTAATGGTTCATCACACTTCCTTAGGTGAGATGGCTAGCAAGCACACTACGAGACCGTTACAAAGAATCACGTTGGTAAGGTGTAACCGCTAAGGATTCTGGATCAGCGATGATGGGGCCCACCTCCGGGGGTACAAGACACACAGCACAGACCAAGCCGGAGGAGCAGGGACCATTGAAGCTTACCATCCCTCTTGCCCACGCAGGTGAGTTACTCCCGGACCAACACGACCTAATTAGTAAGTCAAGACCGTCCCATTCCAGTCTTGTGGTTGCGCGGTTGTCCCAGGTTGTCGCTCTATGAACCGGTCCTTATGGAGAGTGGCCAACCAAGCACTAAGCACCGTGCTGGCCCCCTAAACCATGTTTCTAACAAAAACATCTTTTAAGGAGACGTGAGCCACTCAAGCACACAGCACAGAGGGCCACTCTCATGATTAAGTTGCATAGATCCATTAGTCAACTTTAATTAAAAGGACCAACATATGTGTGAGAGCGCAGCACCTAGCAAAACTAACCACAATGCAACCCAAGGATATATATAAGGATAAAGGTGGCTAGGAAATCCTTATAGGCATACAGAATTAAAATGCAGTATGAAATTGTATTAAAAAGTGACAGGAGGTTCATGTTATACTTGCCTTCCTCGAAACTCTCCTGCTGCTGCTCAAACTGCTCAGAAGATGGCGGCTCCTGGTACTGGTCCAAAGGCTCCGCGTCTACTCACGATCATCAAGCATGGTCCACACATACACACATGCACAAACAATAGCAAACTATAAGAAAACAGTACACCAATATAGTAGAATAGCACACAAAACTAGCCTAGAACTATTTTACGCGCTACAACGATCGCGTGGATATAAAGAGCGCTTAAAACGGAGCTAAAACACAAAACCCAGGCTGAAAACAAGATTCAGGGACCTATTTGTAAAAAAACTGGAGGTTCTAAGGGGTTCTGCGCAAACACCGAGGGCCTAAACCTGATTAAAGGCTAGATCTGGGGTCTAACCCGTAAAAACTCAGAGCTTGGATGGCGGGTTCAATTTCCTAGGAGCTCAGGGGCTTAAACGAATAAAACAGGACCTCACAGCAATTTCTTTTGAACTACACAGGAGTGCGGGTTGATTGCAGGAAAAGCCGGGGACTCTTTAGCAAAACTTCCACGGCTGAAGGGGTATCTTCTAATCTAGGCTGTCGGATCTGGATCGAACGGTTCGGACCCGATCTAGTTCGGACGGTCCGAACTGCACGGCGGGGGTCCGGACGGTCCGATCTGGATCGGACCGGTCCGATCCGACAGAAAGCGGCCGGCGGCAAGGGAAGGTCGCCGGAGGCTGGTTTCCGCGGCGGCGCGTCGCCGGAGTTGGGCGATCTCGGTGCTCCAAGGGTCAAAACAACTCGAGCTTGGGTCTAGAAGGTTCAGCGCGACCTGGGGAGACCATCTAGGGCTAAGGCGGGGCGCGGGAAGGACTCAGGCTGCGCGCACGACGGTGGGGGTGGGTCAGCACGGCGGCGCATTGCTGGCGCGCGCGTTCTGGCCACAAGAGCGAGCTTTGGTCTACGACATCTAGCGCAAGACGACCAGGGGAACGATGTGGTGCTCACCGAGGGCCTTAACGGGCCGGAGAAGCAGCGCAAGATGGTCGGCGACGAGGACGGGCGGCGCTCGTGAAGGAAGACGATGCAGGGGCCTCCGTGCTTCTGGTCACTGTGGATCGACTCATGGGGATCCTGCGAAGATCCTACGGGGGTTAGGGAGGTCCGGGGATCACCAGCGGCAATCAAATTTGGTAGAGACCGAGCTCACCGGCAATGGCGGTCGTGGGAAAATTCGACGGCGAGGGCGAGCTGGGCGCGGCTAGGGTTGCGGTCGCGGTTTAGGGAAGTCACAGGGGAGGCGGCCTGGTGCTTAAGAGGCGGCGGGGTTGCCCTATGCGTGCGTGCCGCAGACCCTGCGGTGAAAGCGGATCGCGCAACGGATTTGCGAAATCCCAGGCTTTGGGGCTCGGCTTCTAGAAGGTGAAGGCGCCGGCGAGCCTGGTCGGTGGGCCTCGAGCATGCACACCGGGGGGGGGAGCGGGGCCACGGGCAGCGAGGGAGCAGCCGGGACAGCGGAGATGGAACAGAGAAGGTCGGGCACGAGGAAAAAGAAGGAAAAGAAAGAGATGGTCACCGACAGGTGGGGTCGGGCTGAGGAAATGACTGAGAAAGAAGGAATGACTGAGAAAAGAAGGAATGACTGACCTACTTTTCCGTTTCCTTCCTTTTCTTTTCCCGCACCAACTCAAAACTATTTGAATTCAACTCAAATTTGAATTCAACTCATATGCACTCAACCAAATAAAACTTATGCACCAGCATGAATGCACAAACATGTTGAACCTAGAAATAAATTTTAATTCTTTGTGAATTAAATTATAACTAAATGCAAGCTAGGCAAAATAAATCCTTAGAAAGTTACTGGAGCCCAATTAAATTCATTATAAATCTCGATATTTTACCTTAGGGTGTTACAAACCTACCCCCCTTACAGGAATCTCGTCCCGAGATTCTGATAGGCTAGCTAGCAAAAAGATCGGGGTATGTCTTTGTTAGCTCATCTTCTCGCTCCCAAGTAGCTTCGTCCTCCGTGTGATGACTCCACTGAACACGGCACATCTTGATCTTCTTGTTTCTGGTAACTCTCTCAGATGTCTCCAAAATCTTCACCGGATGCTCGATATAGGTCAGATCCTCCTGCACATCCAACCCTTCTATCGGTGCTTGCTCTTCTGGCACCCTCGAGCACTTCTTCAGCTGAGACACATGAAACACATCATGCACTCCTGAGAGACTGGGAGGTAACTCCAAACGATATGCCACTTCACCTTTCCGTTCCAACACCTTGAACGGACCAATGTATCGAGGGGCTAGCTTTCCTCTTACATTAAACCTGCGGATTCCTCTCATCGGTGAGACCTTCAGGTACACATGATTACCTACTGCAAAGGTCAGATCTCGACGACGAACATCCGCGTAGCTCTTCTGACGAGTCTGAGCGACCCTCAGGTTCTCCCGCACCTGCTGTACCAGCTGTTCGTCCTCCTCAACAATATCCGGACCAAACACCTGCCTCTCGCCAATCTGATCCCAATACAGCGGAGTCCTGCACTTTCGACTGTACAAGGCCTCGAAAGGAGACTTCTTCAGACTGGCCTGATAACTGTTGTTATACGAAAACTCTGCATATGGCAGGCATTTATCCCAGTTGGTACCGTACTGAATAGCATAGGCTCGAAGCATATCCTCCAACACTTGGTTGGTCCTTTCTGTCTGCCCATCTGTCTGAGGATGATAAGCAGTACTGAAGCGCAGCTTTGTATCCAACGAATCATGCAACTGCTCCCAAAACCGCGAAGTGAACTGAGATCCTCGATCGGATATGATCTTCTTAGGAACACCATGCAGACAGACAATCCTGGAGATGTACAACTCTGCGAGTCTAGCGCCGGAGTAGGTAGTGTTCACCGGAATGAAGTGGGCAACCTTCGTCAACCGATCCACTACTACCCATATGGAGTTGTACCCTTTCTGAGTACGGGGCAAGCCAATGATGAAATCCATAGTGATCTTCTCCCATTTCCACTCTGGGATTTTCAACGGCTGCAATAACCCTGCTGGCCTGTGATGTTCTGCCTTGACACGCTGACATGTGTCGCAGATAGCCACGTACTCCGCAACGGAACACTTCATTCCATACCACCAGAATCGTTCCTTCAGGTCATAATACATCTTCATGCTGCCTGGATGAATAGAATACGCTGTATCATGAGCCTCACTCAGAATCAACTTCCTGAGGTCATTCACATCCGGCACGCATATACGACCCTCGTACCACAAGGTACCTTGATCATCCTCTCTGAAACGAGGTGCCTTGCCAATCTTGAGCAGTTCATGGATCTCCTGCAGCTTCTTATCTTCTTTCTGATGCTGCCTGATCTCTGCCTCTAGAGTGGGTTCTGCCTCGAATGACGCACTCGAGGTATGGTGCAAGAAACCCAGACTCAGCTGCTCAAATTCCCCGCATAACTCCTGAGGCATCTGAAAAGCCACGGCCATGTTAACATAGCTCTTCCTGCTCAGAGCATCTGCTACAACGTTAGCCTTGCCCGGATGATAGTGAATCTCCAGGTCATAATCCTTGACCAACTCTAGCCATCTTCTCTGCCGCATATTCAGCTCACTCTGAGTGAAAATATACTTGAGGCTCTTGTGATCGGTGTAAATGTCACACCTCTGCCCAAACAAGTAATGCCTCCATATCTTCAGAGCATGCACAACCGCGGCTAACTCCAGATCATGGGTGGGATAATTCAGCTCGTGCTGACGCAACTACCGCGAGGCATAAGCTATCACTCTGCCTTCCTGCATCAGAACGCAACCAAGACCATCCCTCGAAGCATCACAATACACTATGAACCTCTTGCTCTGGTCCGGCAGAGTAAGGACTGGCGCCGTAGTCAACCTCTTCTTCAGCTCCTCGAAGGCCTTCTGACGCTCATCAGTCCAAGAGAAATCCACACCCTTCTCTAGCAAGGAAGTCAAAGGCTTCGCAATCTTGGAGAAATTCTCAATGAACCTCCGATAATATCCTGCTAAGCCCAGAAAAGAGCGGACTTCCTTCACCATCTGCGGTACCACCCAGTCAAGCAAATCTTTCACCTTTCCGGGGTCCACAGCAATACCTGCCTTGGAGATAACATGACCGAGGAATGGAACCTCGTCAATCCAGAATTCGCACTTGCTGAGCTTGGCATACAGCTTGTGCTCTCTGAGCCTCTGCAACACAAGCCTCAGATGCTTCTCATGCTCTGCTTCTGACTTGGAATATATCAGGATATCATCAATGAATATCACCACAAAGGTGTCTAGATAATCCATGAAAACCTTGTTCATCAGATGCATGAAGAAAGCCGGAGCATTGGTCAAGCCAAAGGACATGACCGTATACTCGTATAGCCCATACTTGTAGGTGAATGCCGTCTTCGGAATATCCTCAGAACGAATCTTCAGCTGATGATAACCCGAACGCAGATCGATCTTTGAGAACACACAAGCACCCTGAAGCTGATCGAAAAGATCCTCAATACGGGGCAATGGATGCTTGTTCTTGATGGTGACTGCATTCAGATCCCGATAATCGATGCACATTCTCTTCGCGCCATCCTTCTTCTCTACAAGCAATACAGGAAAAGCCCAAGGAGAGAAACTGCGACGAATATAACCCTTGGCTAGCAACTCGTCGACAGTCTTCTTGACTTCCTCATGCTCAACGGGAGCCATACGATAGGGCCTCTTAGCAATAGGAGCTGTGCCAGGCAAGAGATCAATAGAAAACTCAATGTCGTGATCAGGCGGCATACCTGGCAAATCATCCGGAAAGACATCCGGGAATTCAGACACCACGCGAATACCATCCGTGGGTCTAGCCTTCATCTGATGAAGAAATCCAGAAGGCTCTGTAGCTCCAACAGTGACCTCCTGACCATCTGGTGCTGACAGGAGAACAGTCCTCTGAGCACAATCTATCCGGACTCCCCACTTAGCAAGGGTCTCCATCCCGAGGATCACATCAATACCCTTGGTGTCTAGCACCATCAGATTAGAACTGAACTCTACCCCCCGTATGACAACACTAACTCTGGGACAGATGATATGAGACCTCAACTATCCTCCCGGTGAAGATACTAACATGCACCTCTTTAATATGCTAGTAGGAATGCCATGATGCTCAACAAAAGACTGGGTGATGAAAGAATGCGTAGCGCCAGTAGCAAAAAGCACTATAGCAGGATGGGTGTTGACCATGAACGTACCAATCACCACGTTAGGAGCCTCGGCCGCTGACTCGGCCGTCACGTGGTTCACCCTGCCCTGAGCTGGGGCCTTGGGCGGTGCTGCACGCCCCTGCTGTCCAGACTGCGCCTTCCGTGGACAAACGTTGGTGTAGTGCCCCGGCTCGCCGCAGTGATAGCACGCCCGTGGGAATGCTGGAGCCTGCTGCCCGGCAGGAGGAGTAGGCACTCCCTGCCACGGAGCTGGTGGAGCCGGTGGAGCAGAGCGTGCCGGAGGCGCTGGAAGCCTCTGGCCCGGTCCTGCCTGCTGCTGCTGCTGCTGCTGAGGACGAGGCGGAAACTGCTGCCGCTGCTGGTACTGCTGAGGCGGCCTCTGCTGCTGCTGCTGCGGATGCTGATAGCGGAGACGAGTGTTGCTGCCCGAAGAGGATGGAGCCATCTTCCTCTTCTTATCCTCGATCTCCCGGCACTTACGCTCGGTGTTGAGGGCAGCATCAACCAGCTGGTTAAAGTTGTCGAAGCGGTGGTTCAGCAGCGCATACTGGATGCGATCATCCAGTCCCTCCTTGAAGTACTCCTGCTTGTCACTATCACGGGTGATGTCAGCAGGGGCGTAGCAGGCCAGCTGAAGGAAACGGTCACGGTACTCCGTCACCGTCATCGATCCCTGAAATAACGAACACAGATGACAAGGATAGAAATCGCTCAATATGTCAGGCTTACGAAAGAGATCAAGGATAGATCAAGCTCAAAAGAAATTGCAGAGAATTCCATTCAAATTTACCTGCTTAAGGGCACGGAACTCCTTCTGCTTCATCTTCATTATGCCCTCAGGAATGTGATGGTTCCTGAAGCGCTCACGGAACTGGACCCAAGTGAGAGCATCACGGTCCTGAGCCGGGTAGGACTCCCACCAGTCAAGAGCGGAGCCTCGCAGCTGCCCTGCTGCGTACAGAACCCGCTCCCAGTCGTCACACTGCGCAACAACCAACTGGCGCTCCACCGAACGAAGCCAGTCGTCCGCCTGGAGTGGGTCCGTGGCGTGAGAGAAGGTCGGAGGATGACCTCTTAGGAAATCCGCACGCCGATCACGGGGCTGAGGTGGCGGTGGAGGTGGGGGCTGGGCGTGGATATGCTGCAGAGCCTGAACAGTATTGTTCAGGGTAGCCATCATCTGCATCTGGAGCTGGAAGAACTGCTCCGGGGTCAGTGGTGGCGGCATCGGCAGCGGCTGACCAGTACTCTGATTGTTCTGCTCCTGCTGGTCAGAACCGGAACCGGTGCGCCTGGTGTTCACCATCTGATTGCAACAAACGAAATTTTATGAGAAAGAAATATTGTGCAGCTGCGGAAATGAAACTTCGGAAGGATATGACAGAAAGGAAGGAATATAGGTTTTACCCCCAACGATCTAACTCAAATTTTATTATTTAGTTCAAGTTGGGTTAGGGTCGATTTGCATGAACAAGTTTAACTACGAGACTATGCAATCAACCAAAAATCCAAATCAAACATTTGCACAATAACAAACATTCAATATTCACAACTTAGTCGAGTTTTTCACACTACTCGACCAACACACTCGTTCTAGCGTATGTTCACCGTCATCGATCCCTGAAATGGCAAACACAGATAGCAAGGATGGAGATCGCTCAACATGTCAGGCTTACGAGAGAGATCAAGGATAGATCAAGCTCAAAGAAATTGCAGAGAATTCCATTCAGATTTACCTGCTTAAGGGCACGGAACTCTTTCTGTTTCATCTTCATAATCCCTTCAGGAATATGGTGGCTCCTGAAGCGCTCACGGAACTGGACCCAGGTGAGAGAGTCGCGGTCCTGAACCGGGTAGGACTCCCACCAGTCAAGAGCGGAGCCTCGCAGCTGCCCTGCTGCGTACAGAACTCGCTCCCGGTCATCGCACTGCGCAACAACTAACTGGCGCTCGACCGAGCGAAGCCAGTCGTCTGCCTGGAGTGGGTCCGTGGCGTGAGAGAAGGTCGGCGGGTGACCTCTCAGGAAATCCGCACGTCGATCACGGGGCTGAGGCGGCGGTGGAGGCGGTGGCTGGGCGTGGATATGCTGCAGAGCCTGAACAGTATTGTTCAGGGTCGCCATCATCTGCATTTGGAGCTGGAAGAACTGCTCCAGGGTCAGTGGTGGCGGCATCGGCAACGGCTGACCAGTACTCTGGTTGTTTTGCTCCTGCTGGTCAGAACCGGAACCGGTGCGCCTGGTGTTCACCATCTGATTGCAACAAACGAAATTTTATGAGAACGAAATATGGTGCAGCTGCGGAAATGAAACTTCGGAAGGATATGACAGAGAGAAAAAGAATATAGGTTTTACCCCCAACGTGCTAACTCAATTTTTATCATTTAGTTCAAGTTGTGTTAGGGTCGATTTGCATGAACAAGTTTAACTACTAGACTATGCAATCAACCAAAAATCCAAATCAAACATTTGCACAATAACAAATATTCAATATTCACACTTAGTCGAGTTTATCACCCTACTCGACCAACACACTCATCCTAGCGTATTTCCATCGGGATAACCTAAACTTATAGCTTATACGATTAGATGACTCAGGCCAACGTCTACGGAAAACTCCAGCTATTTCTCAGAAAGAAACAGGGAAGAGATTGCAAATCAAGGCTTAAGACCCAAGGAATACAGGAAGGAGATGATATTTGAAGATTTGCGAAAGCAAGGCAAGAGAAAAGAAGTCCTATACTCGTCCAAATCTATCTAGGCTTCGTCCTACAGTCGATATGGCTCTGATACCAATTCTGTCACACCCGATTTATAAAGAACATAAATCGAGCAATCATATATACGCCAGAATCAAGTCACGCATATATATACAACAGAATCATTAAGATATCACAACACATATCACGAATAACATTAATATAAATCGTAAAAGAATTATTTTATTACAACCGAATTAAGAATCGGTTCAAGAGTTGCGGAAGCGTAAGAGAGATACATGAAGAGCTGGGCGCCACAGGGACATCGACTGGGAGACAAATGCCTAGAAGTCGTCGAAGCCGCTGGCGTAGTCCTCCACGTTGCCGGGCACTGAGCAGTAGTCGAAGATATCCGAAATAGAATAGAAGGGTAGAGAGGCAAGTGTGAGTATAAACTAGTACTCAACAAGTATAACACAAACTATGAGGCTCTAGGTTGGCTGACTCAACTGCATTAGCTTTTAGTCTTGGCAAAGTTTTATTAAAACTAATTACTACAAGTGGATGAATTACCATAAACCCAAATTGCATAAGAATTAATCAATATTAATTAAGGACTACTAAGAACCATCCAAACCAAAACCACCCGGGGAATCTCCCTAATCAAAGGTTGATAACCCCACTAATCAGACGGAGGATCTGGGCCGCTCATGACTGTGAGCACAGCTGATATATCAGTTCTACACTCTCGAGAGGTTGCACAACTTTACCCACAAGTCGTGAGCTACGCTAGTGGTTCATCACACTTCCTTAGGTGAGATGGCTAGCAAGCACACTACGAGACCGTTACAAAGAATCACGTTGGTAAGGTGTAACCGCTAAGGATTCTGGATCAGCGATGATGGGGCCCACCTCCGGGGGTACAAGACACATAGCACAGACCAAGCCGGAGGAGCAGGGACCATTGAAGCTTACCGCCCCTCTTGCCCACGCAGGTGAATTACTCCCGGACCAACACGACCTAATTAGTAAGTCAAGACCGTCCCATTCCAGTCTTGTGGTTGCGCGGTTGTCCCAGGTTGTCGCTCTATGAACCGGTCCATATGGAGAGTGGCCAAACAAGCACTAAGCACCGTGCTGGCCCCCTAAACCATGTTTCTAACAAAAACATCATTTAAGGAGACGTGAGCCACACAAGCACACAGCACAGAGGGCCACTCTCATGATTAAGTTGCATAGATCCATTAGTCAACTTTAATTAAAAGGACCAACATATGTGTGAGAGCGCAGCACCTAGCAAAACTAACCACAATGCAACCCAAGGATATATATAAGGATAAAGGTGGCTAGGAAATCCTTATAGGTATACAGAATTAAAATGCAGTATGAAATTATATTAAAAAGTGATAGGAGGTTCATATTATACTTGCCTTCCTCGAAACTCTCCTGCTGCTGCTCAAACTGCTCAGAAGATGGCGGCTCCTGGTACTGGTCCAAAGGCTCCGCGTCTACTCACGATCATCAAGCATGGTCCACACAAACACACATGCACAAACAATAGCAAACTATAAGAAAACAGTACACCAATATAGTAGAACAGCATACAAAACTGGCCTAGAACTATTCTACATGTTACAACGATCGTGTGGATATAAAGAGCGCTTAAAATGGAGCTAAAACGCAAAACCTAGGCTGAAAACAAGATTCAGAGACCTATTTGTAAAAAAACTGGAGGTTCTAAGGGGTTCTGCGCAAACACCGAGGGCCTAAACCTGATTAAAGGCTAGATCTGGGGTCTAACCCGTAAAAACTCAGAGCTTGGACGGCGGGTTCAATTTCCTAGGAGCTCAGGGGCTTAAACGAATAAAACAGGACCTCACAGCAATTTCTTGTGAACTACACAGGAGTGCGGGTTGATTCCAGGAAAAGCTGGGGACTCTTTAGCAAAACTGCCACGGCTGGAGGGGTATCTTCTAATCTAGGCCGTCGGATCTGGATCGAACGGTTCGGACCCGATCTAGTTCGGACGGTCCGAACTGCACGGCGGGGGTCCGGACGGTCCGATCTGGATCGGACCGGTCCGATCTGACAGAAAGCGGCCGGCGGCAGGGGAAGGTTGCCGGAGGCTGGTTTCTGCGGCGGCGCATCGCCGGAGTTGGGCGATCTCGGTGCTCCGGGGGTCAAAACAACTCGAGCTTGGGTCTAGAAGGTTCAGCGGGAAGGACTCAAGCTGCGCGCACGACGGCGGGGGCGGGTCGGCACGGCGGTGCATTGCCGGCGCGCACGTTCTAGCCACAAGAGCGAGCTTTGGTCTACGACATCTAGCACAAGATGACCAGGGGAACGATGTGGTGCTCCCCGAGGGCCTTAACGGGCCGGAGAAGCAGCGCAAGATGGTCGGCGACGAGGGCCGAGCGGCAAGGACGGGCGGCGCTCGCGGAGGAAGACGATGCAGGGGCCTCCGTGCTTCTGGTCACCGTGGATCGACTCGTGGGGATCCTGCGAAGATCCTACAGGGGTTAGGGAGGTCCGGGGATCACCGGCGGCAATCAAATTTGGTAGAGACCGAGCTCACGGCGGCAATCAAATTTGGTAGAGACCGAGCTCACCGGCAATGGCGGTCGTGGGAAAATTCGACGGCGAGGGCGAGCTGGGTGCGGCTAGGGTTGCGGTCGCGGTTTAGGGAAGTCACAGGGGAGGCGGCCTGGTGCTTAAGAGGCGGCAGGGTTGCCCTATGTGTGTGTGCCGCGGACCCTACGGTGAAAGCGGATCGCGCAAAGGATTTGCGAAATCCCAGGCTTTGGGGCTCGGCTTCTAGAAGGTGAAGGCGCCGGCGAGCCTGGTCGGTGGGCCTCGAGCATGCACACTAGGGCGGAGCGGGGCCACGGGCAGCGAGGGAGCAGCCAGGACAGCGGAGATGGAACAGAGAAGGTCGGGCACGAGGAAAAAGAAGGAAAAGAAAGAGATGGTCACCGACAGGTGGGGTCGGGCTGAGGAAATGACTGAGAAAGAAGGAATGACTGAGAAAAGAAGGAATGACTGACTTACTTTTCCGTTGCCTTCCTTTTATTTTCCCGCACCAACTCAAAACTATTTGAATTCAACTCAAATTTGAATTCAACTCATATGCACTCAACCAAATAAAACTTATGCACCAGCATGAATGCACAAACATGTTAAACCTAGAAATAAATTTTAATTCTTTGTGAATTAAATTATAACTAAATGCAAGCTAGGCAAAATAAATCCTTAGAAAGTTACTGGAGCCCAATTAAATTCATTATAAATCTCGATATTTTACCTTAGGGTGTTACAAGCCGCCACCGAGCTCCAACGCCATCACCCGCAGTGCCCCGCCGTGCAGAGCTCGTGCGCTACCGCGGCCACCCCGCCTCGCTGCAGTTCCGCCCGGACCAAACCCTCGGTGAGCACCACGTGGTCTTGCTCCTCCTGTTGCGCTAGGTCTCATAGCACCTAGGTCACCGCAGAGACCGGAGCGTCACACGCCGGCGCTCCGCCGCCGTTGCTCCGCCATGGCAGGATGCCTACGGCACTACACAGCCCCACACTAGCCCGGGTTCACGCCACTCTGGCACTACGCACGCGCACACGCCCTTTTTAGCCCAGTCCCGTGCCCAGCACTGCGCGCGAGCGCATTCACCAGCGAGCGCCGCCCCGCCGACCCGCCCCCGCCGCTGCGCGTGCCGCTACAGCCACTGCAGACCCGCGCAAACCACCCAGGTGGGCTACGCATGCCGCGAGCTTCCTCCCGGGCCAAATCCTATCCAGAATCAAGCCCGGACGGCCGAGATCGGCCAACGCCGGCGAAGCGACGCCGCGGGATTGGTCGCCGGCGTTACAGTGCCGCCACCCCGCGCGCCCAACCGACCCTGGCCGTCCGATCTGAGATCAGCGCATGAGATTAGATCACGCGTACCACTGCGCCCAGAGCTACCAAATTAGAAGCCAACGCCCAAGATTAGATCTAGGTTAAGACAGGGTCCAGATCATCAGAACAAGATCCGATGGCTGAGATCCGTAGATACCGGTTCGCGCCGTTAGATCTAGATCCAGTGGCCCAGATTAGAAGGTACCCCTTCAGCCATGGTAGTTTTGCTAAAGAGCCCCTAAGATTTCCCGAAACCAACCCGTAGTCCATGTTAGTTCAAAAGTAATTCCATTTAAGTCCTATTTTTAGCGTCTAGGCCCCTGAGCTTCTTACTAATAGAACCCGCCATCCAGCCCCCTGTGCTTTTGCGTGTTAGACCCTAGATCTACACTTTAATTATGTTTAGACCCCTGGTTTTCATGCAGAACCCCCTGGAACTTCAGTTTTCTCGCAGTTAAGCCCCTAGACCCTGTTTTAGCCCTACTTTTCACGTCTTAGCTCCATTTTAGGTGGTTTTCACGCTCACGTGACAGTTGTAATGTGTAGAATAGTTTTAGCTCAGTTTTGTATGCTGTTTTATTGTATTGTTGTACTGTTTCTTATCTTTTGCCATTGTTTGCATGTATGTGCATGTGTGGACCATGTTTTGGCATTGCGATCGTGAGTAGACGTTGAGCCACCAGAGGAGTACCAGGAGCCACTTTCTTCAGAGCCCTTTGAGCAGCAGCAGGAGAACTTTGAGGAAGGCAAGTATAACATGAACATCCTCTCACTTTTTAAATACAATTTCATACTGCATTTTAATACTGTGTGCCTATAAGGATTTTCTAGCCACTTTTATCCTTTATATATAAATACCTTGGGTTGCATTTTGGTTAAGTTGTGCTAGGTGCTGCGCTCTCACACATTATGGTCCTTTTTAATTAAACTTGATTAATGGTATATGCAACTTGATTCTGAGAGTGGCCCTCTGTGCTGTGTGCTTGAGCGGCTCACGTCTCGTTAAAATATGTTTTTATAGAAACTTGGTTTAGGGGGCCAGCATGGTGCTTAGTGCTTGTTGGCCACTCTCCAAAAGGACCGGTTCATAGAGCGACAACCTGGGACAACCGTGCAACCACAAGACTGGAATGGGACGGTCTTGGCTTACTAATTAGGTCATTTTGGTTTGGGAGTAACTTACCTGCGGGGCAAGAGGGGTGGTAAGCTTCAATGGTCCCTGCTCCTCCGGCTTGGTCTGTGCTATGTGCTTGTACCCTTGTGAGGTGGGACCCATCATCGCCGATCCAGAAACCTTAGCGGTTACTCCTTACTAACATGGTCCTTTGTAACGGCCTCGTAGTGTGCTTACTAGTCATCTCACCTAAGGAAGTGTGATGAACAACTAGCGTAGCTCACGACTTGTGGGTAAAGACGTGCAACCTCTCGAGAGTGTAAAACTTGTATACTAGCCGTGCTCACGGTCATGAGCGGCCCAGATCCTCCGTCTGATTAATTAGACTCACGACTTGTGGCTTGGATTTCAGTAGACTCATGAGTAATTTTAATTAATTATTTTAGTAATTTGGGTTATGGTAATTCATCTACTGGTAGTAAATAGCTTTAATAAGATTTGCCCAGATTAAAAGCTAACACAGTTGAGTCAGCTAACCGTAGAGCCTCATAATTCGTGTTGTACCTGTTGAGTACAAGTTGTGTACTCACACTTGCCTTCTCTACTCTTCTGTTCTCTTTGGGATATCTTCGACTCCTGCTCAGTACCAGGTGACATGGAGGACTACATCAGTGGACTCGATGATTTCTAGGCGTTTGTCTCCCAGCCGACGTCCCTGTGGCTCCCTGTTCTTCGTGTATTCATTTTACGCTTCCGCACTCCTTGAACTGATTCTTGATTCAGTTGTAATAAAGAATTCATTTATAATTTATACGCTTTTATTTCATGATATGTGTTGTGATATCTTGATAATTCTGTTGTATATATGCGTGACTTGATCCTGGTGCATATATGATTGCTCAGTTTATATCCTTATAAATCAGGTGTGATAGAATTGGTATCAGAGCCATGTCGACTGTAGGACGAAGTCTAGGTAGAACCGGTCGAGTTTAAGGACCTCTTTCTCTTGTCTTGCTTCTGCAAAATCCAAAATTGTTTCTGCTTCTATTCCTTGAGTCCTAAACTTTAGCCTGCTTCCTCTCTCTCTTGTTCTTTCTGAGAGTCAGTTTAATTCTTTCCGTAGACGTTGGCCTGCAATTTTCTGTCTGTCCTCATAAGCCTAGGATGCCTTTGCAAAAATACACTAGAGCATCTGTTTGGTAGCCGAGTGGTGTGATAAACTCGGCTAAAGTGTGGATATTGAGTGTTTATGATTGTGCAAAATGTTTGATTTGGATTTTTGGTTGATTGCGTAGTTTAGAAGTTAAACTTGCTCATGCAAATCGACTTTAACGCAAACTTGAATTAAGTAATAAAACTGAGATAGATCGTTGGGGGTAAAACCGTACACTCCTTTCTCTCTATCTTATCCAGTCAGAGTTTTCTTCCCGGAATTGTACAATACCGGTCACTTATAAATTTTTTTTCTGCTGCAAACAGATGGTGAACACCAAGAGCACTGATCCCGGTTCTTGCCAACAGGGGCAGAACAACCAGAGTACCGGCCAGCCGATGCTGATGCCTCCACCCCTGACTCCGGAGCAGTTCTTCCAGCTCCAGATGCAGATGATGGCTACCCTGAACAACACTGTTCAGACTCTGTAGCAGATCCACACTCAGTCGCCGCCTCCTCCACCGCAACAGCCCCGCAATAGGCATGCGGACTTTCTGAGGGGTCACCCGCCGACGTTCTCCCATGCGGCTAATCCACTCCAGGCAGACGACTGGCTTCGTTCGGTGGAGCGTCAGTTGGATGTCGCTCAGTGCGACGACCGGGAGTGAGTCCTATACACGGCAGGGCAGTTGCGAGGCTCAGCTCTCAATTGGTGGGAGTCTTACCCAGTTCGGGACCGCGACGCCCTCACTTGGGTCCAGTTTCGGGAGCGCTTCATGGACCACCACATCCCCGCTGGAGTGATGAAGATGAAGCACAAGGAGTTTCTTGCGCTTAAGCAGGTAAATTAGAGTAAAAATCTTTCCACAATTCCTTTTGAGCTTAAGCCCACCCTTGTCTATCTCCGTGAAATAGGAAATGCTGAGTAATTTCCATCCTCTTTTTCCGGTACTTATCATTTTAGGGAGCTATGATGGTGATAGAGTACCGTGACCATTTCCTCCAGCTCGCTCGCTACGCCCCCGCTGAGGTCACCAATGATGGGGATAAGCAGGAGCGCTTCACGGAGGGGCTGGACGATGACATTGAGTACACGCTCCTGAACCTCCAATTCGACAACTTCAACCATCTGGTTGACTCCACCCTCAACACTGAGCGCAAGCGCTGGGAGATTGAGGACAAGAAGAGGAAGATGGCACCTGCTGCGTCTGGCAGCAACACTCGGCCTCGGTACTAGCACCCGCAGCAGCAGCAGCAGAGGCCACCTCAACTGTACCCACCGCGACAGTAGCGGTACCCGCCTCGTCCCCAGCAGCAGTAGCAGGCGGGACAGGGCTAGAGGCTTCCAGCACCTCCGGCACGCTCAGCTCCATCGGCTCCACCCACTCCACGGCAGGGAGTGCCTACTCCTCCTACCAGACAGCAGGCTTCAGCACTCCCACGGGTGTGCTATCACTGTGGCGAGCCGGGACACTACGCCAACACTTGTCACCGGAAGGCGCAGTCTGGACCGTAGTGGCGCCCAGCTCAGCCCAAGGCGCCATCACAGGGCAGGGTGAACCACGTGACGGCCGAGTCGGTGGCCGAGGCTCCCAATGTGGTTATTGGTACGTTCATGGTTAATACCCACCCCACTACAGTTCTTTTTGATACTGGTGCCACGCATTCATTTATTACTCAGTCATTTGCTGAGAAACATCGTATACCGGTATCTTGCATGAGGACTCCTATGGTAGTTATTACACCTGGAGGCAAGATCCATACCTGCTCTATCTGCTCCAGGATTAGTGTGATCATAAGGGGGTAGAGTTCCGCACCGGGCTTATCATCATTGACTCGGTGGGTATCGATGTGATCTTGGGAATGGAGACCCTTGCTAGATGGGGTGTCAGGATTAATTGTGCTCAGAGGACTTGTCCACTTGTTAGCACCAGATGGACAGGAAGTCACAGTCAGTGCTTCGGAGCCCTCTAGATTTCTTTGTCAAACGGAGGCTAGACCCACGGATGGTATTCACGTGGTGTCTGAATTCTCGGATGTTTTTCCGGATGATCTGCCAGGTATGCCGCCTGATCACGAAATTGAGTTTTCTATTGATCTCTTGCCTGGCACAGCTCCTATTGCTAAGCGGCCCTATCGTATGGCACCTGTTGAGCATGAGGAAGTTAAGAAGACCATCGACGAGTTGCTAGCTAAGGGCTATATCCGTCGCAGCTTCTCTCCTTGGGCTTTTCCTATATTTCTTGTGGAGAAGAAGGATGGCGCGAAGAGAATGTGCGTCGATTATCGGGATCTGAATGCAGTCACCATCAAGAACAAGCATCCACTACCTCGTATTGAGGATCTCTTTGATCAGCTTCAGGGTGCTTGTGTATTCTCGAAGATTGATCTGCGTTCTGGGTATCATCAGCTGAAGATTCATCTCGAGGATATCCCGAAGACGGCATTCACCTGCAAGTATGGGCTATACGAGTATACGGTCATGTCCTTCGGCTTGACCAATGCTCCGGCTTTCTTCATGGATCTGATGAACAAGGTTTTCATGGATTATCTGGACACCTTTGTGGTGATATTCATTGATGATATCCTGGTATATTCCAAGTCAGAGGCAGAGCATGAGAAGCATCTGAAGCTCATGTTGCAGAGGTTGAGAGAGCACAAGCTGTATGCCAAGCTCAGCAAGTGCGAATTTTGGATTGACAAGGTTCCATTCCTCGGTCATGTCATCTCCAAGGGAGGTATTGCGATGGACCCCGGCAAGGTGAAGGATGTGCTTGACTGGGAGGTGCCACATACTGTGAAGGAAGTTTGTTCCTTTCTGGGCTTAGCAGGATATTATCGGAGGTTCATTGAGAATTTCTCCAAGATTGTGAAGCCCTTGACTTCCTTGCTAGTGAAGCGTGTGGATTTCTCCTGGACTGATGAGCGTCAGATGGCTTTCGATGGGCTGAAGAAGAGGTTAACTACGGTGCCAGTCCTTACTTTGCCAGACCAGAGCAAGAGGTTCACAGTGTATTGTGATGCTTTGAAGGATGGTCTCGGTTGTGTTCTGATGCAGGAAGGCAGAGTTATAGCTTATGCTTTGCGGCAGTTGCGCCGGCACGAGCTGAATTATCCCACCCATGATCTGGAGTTAGCCGCAGTTGTGCTCTAAAGATATGGAGGCATTACTTGTTTGGGCATAGGTGTGACATTTAGACCGATCACAAGAGCCTCAAGTACATATTCATGCAGAGTGAGCTGAACATGCGGCAGAGAAGATGGCTAGAGTTAGTCAAGGATTATGACCTGGAGATTCACTATCATCCGGGCAAGGCCAATGTTGTAGCAGATGCTCTGAGCAGGAAGAGTCATGTCAACATGGCCGTGGCTTTTCAGATGCCTCAGAAGTTATGCAAGGAATTTGAGCAGTTGAGTCTAGGTTTCTTGCATCACACCTCGAGTGCATCATTCGAGGCAGAACCCACTCTAGAGGCAGAGATCAGGCAGCATCAGAAAGAATATAAGAAGCTGTAGGAGATCCGTGAACTGCTGAAGATTGGCAAAGCACCTCATTTCAGAGAGGATGATCAGGGTACCTTGTGGTACAAGGGCCGGATATGTGTGCCAGATGTAAAGGATCTCAGAAAGCTGATTTTGAGTGAGGCTCATGATACGGCATATTCCATTCATCCGGACAGCACGAAGATGTATTATGACATCAAGGAACAATTCTGGTGGTATGGGATGAAGCGTTCCGTTACAGAGTACGTGGCTATCTGTGACACCTGCCAGCATGTCAAGGCAGAACATCAGAGGCCAGCAGGTCTATTGCAGCCGTTGAAGATTCCAGAGTGGAAATGGGAGGAGATCACTATGGACTTCATTGTTGGATTGCTTCATACTCAGAAAGGGTACAACTCTATATGGGTAGTAGTGGATCAGTTGATGAAGGTTGCCCACTTCATTCCGGTGAACACTACTTACTCCGGTGCTAGACTCGCAGAGTTGTACATCTCCAGGATCGTTTGTCTGCATGGTGTTCTGAAGAAGATCATATCTGATCGAGGATCTCAGTTCACTTCATAGTTCTGGGAGCAGTTGCATGATTCGTTGGATATGAAGCTACGCTTCAGTATCGCCTATCATCCTCAGACAGATGGGCAGACAGAGAGAACCAACCAAGTGTTGGAGGATATGCTTCGAGCCTGCGCTATTCAGTATGGTACCAGCTGGGATAAATGCCTGCCGTTTGTAGAGTTTTCATACAACAACAGCTATCAGGCCAGTCTGAAGAAATCTCCTTTCGAGGCCCTGTACGGTCAGAAGTGCAGAACTCTGCTGTATTGGGATCAGATTGGCGAGAGGCAGGTGTTCGGTCCGGATATTATTGAGGATGCAGAACAGCTGGTACAGCAGGTATGAGAGAATTTGAGGGTCGCGTAGACTTGTCAGAAGAGCTATGCGGATGTCCATCATCGGGACCTGACCTTTGCGGTGGATGATCATGTGTATCTGAAGGTCTTGCCGATGAGAGGAATTGGCAGGTTTAATGTGAAAGGGAAGTTAGCCCCTAGATACATTGGTCCGTTCAAGGTGGTGGAACGGAAGGGTGAGGTAGCATACCGTTTGGAGTTACCTCCCAATCTCTCAGGTGTGCATGATGTCTTCTATGTAATTCAGCTGAAGAAGTGCTTGAGAGTGCCGGAAGAGCAAGCACCGTTAGAAGGGTTAGATGTACAGGAGGATCTGACCTACACCGAACATCCGGTGAAGATTCTGGAGACGTCTGAGAGAGTTACTAGGAACAAGAGGATCAAGATGTGCCATGTTCAGTGGAGTCATCACACCGAGGATGAGGCTACTTGGGAGCAAGAAGATGAGCTGAGGAAGACATACCCCGATCTCTTTGCTAGCTAGCCTATCTGAATCTCGGGACGAGATTCCTGTAAGGGGGTAGGTTTGTAACACCCTAATGAAAATTTTGAGATTTATAATGAATTTAATTTGGCTCCAGTAAATTTTCTAAGGATTTATTTTGCCTAGTTTGCATTTAATTTAATTAAATTCCATAAAGAATTAAAATTTATTTTAGGTTCAACATGTTTGTGAATTCATGCGGGTGCATAAGTTTTATTTGGTTGAGTGCATAGGAGTTGAATTCAAATTTGATTTGAAATCAAATAGATTTGAGTTGGTTTGAAAAAGAAAAAGGAAAGGAAATAGGAAAGCAACCCTAGCTTCCAGCCCAGCCCGATCTGCTCCTCTCCTCCCCTCGGGCCGGCTCCCTTTCCCCGTGGCTCACTCCCCTCCCCACGCTCAGCCCACCTGGCCCAACTCCCTCACCCCGCCTCCCTTAGCCTGCAACCGCACCAGCCACCGACAGGCGGGTCCCACCTGTCGGCACCCCCTTCTCCTTTCCTTCTTCTTCCCCGCGCCCGACCTCCTCTGTTCCTCCTCCGCCGTCCCGGCCGCTCCCTCGCTGCTCGTGGCCCCGCTCCACGACGCCCCAAGGCCCACTGACCAGCCTCGCCTGCGCCCTCACCTTCTAGAAGCCGAACCCCAAAGCCCGGGATTGCGCGAGGCTGTTGCGCGATCCGCTCTCCCTGCATCGCCGGCCGCGATCTCCGCTGTGCTCACGGCGCGCATGCCTAGACCCATGGCCTCCCCCTTATTTGGGCCTGTGACCCCTCCCTGTGCCCTACTGTCGCACTGCAGCTGCCACCGAGCTCCAACGCCATCACCCGCGGTGCCCCGCCGTGCAGAGCTCGTGCGCCGCCGCGGCCACGCCGCGTCGCTGCATTTCCGCCCGGACCAAACCCTTTGTGAGCACCACGTGGTCCTGCTCCTCCTGTTGCTAGGTCTTGTAGCACCTAGGTCACCGCAGAGACAGGAGCATCGCACGCCGGGGCTCCGCCGCTGTTGCTCCGCCGTGGCAACATGCCTGCGGCACTGCACAGCCCCACACTAGCCCGGGTTCATGCCACTCTGGCACTACGCACGCGCACACGCCCTTTTTAGCCCAGTCCCGTGCCCAGAACTGCGCACGAGCATGTTCACAAGCGAGCACCGCAAGGCAGACCCGCCCCCGCCGCTGCGCGCCGCTACAGCTGCTGCAGACCCGCGCAAACCACCTAGGTGGGTTACGCATGCTGCGAGCTTCCTCCCGGGCCAAACCCTATCCAGAATCAAGCCCGGACGGCCGAGATTGGCCAACACCGGTGAAGCGCCGCCGCGGGATTGGTCGCCAGAGTTACAGCGCCGCCACCCTGCGCACCCAACCGACCTTGGCCGTCCGATCCGAGATCAGTGCGTGAGATAAGATCCCGCGTACTGCTTCGCCCAGAGCCGCCAGATCAGAAGCCAATGCCCGAGATTAGATCTAGGTTAAGATGGGGTCCAGATCGTCAGATCAAGATCCGACAGCTGAGATCCTTAGATACCAGTTCGTGAGTTAGATCGGGTCCGAGCTGTTAGATCTAGATCCAGTGGCCCAGATTAGAAGGTACCCCTTCAGCCGTGGTAGTTTTGCTAAAGAGCCCCTGAGTTTTTCTGAAACCAACCCGCAGTCCACGTTAGTTCAAAAGTAATTCCATTTAAGTCCTATTTATAGCATCTAGGCCCCTGAGCTTTTGTGTGTTAGACCCTTGATCTACCCTTTAATTATGTTTAGACCCCTGGTTTTCACGCAGAACCCGCTGGAACTTCAGTTTTCTCACAGTTAAGCCCCTAGACCCTATTTTAGCCCTAGTTTTCACGTCTTAGCTCCATTTTAGGTGGTTTTCACGCTCACGCGACCGTTGTAACATGTAGAATAGTTTTAGCTCAGTTTTGTGTGCTATTTTATTGTATTGTTGTACTATTTCTTATCTTTTGCCATTGTTTGCTTGTATGTGCATGTGTGGACCATGTTTTGGCGTTGCGATCGTGAGTAGACGTTGAGCCACCAGAGGAGTACCAGGAGCCGCTTTCTTCAGAGCCCTTTGAGCAGCAGCAGGAGAACTTTGAGGAAGGCAAGTATAACATGAACATCCTATCACTTTTAAATACAATTTCATACTGCATTTTAATACTGTGTGCCTATAAGGATTTCCTAGCCACTTTTATCCTTTATATATAAATACCTTGGGTTGCATTTTGGTTGAGTTGTGCTAGGTTCTGCGCTCTCACACATTATGGTCCTTTTTAATTAAACTTGATTAATGGTATATGCAACTTGATTCTAAGAGTGGCCCTCTGTGCTGTGTGCTTGAGCGGCTCACGTCTCGTTAAAATATGTTTTTATAGAAACTTGGTTTAGGGGGCCAGCACGGTGCTTAGTGCTTGGTTGGCCACTCTCCCTAAGGACCGGTTCATAGAGCGACAACCTGGGACAACCGCGCAACCACAAGACTGGAATGGGATGGTCTTGGCTTACTAATTAGGTCATTTTGGTTTGGGAGTAACTTACCTGCGGGGCAAGAGGGGTGGTAAGCTTCAATGGTCCCTGCTCCTCCGGCTTGGTCTGTGCTGTGTGCTTGTACCCCCGTGAGGTGGGCCCCATCGTCGCCGATCCAGAAACCTTAGCAGTTACACCTTACTAACGTGGTCCTTTGTAATGGCCTCGTAGTGTGCTTACTTGTCATCTCACCTAAGGAAGTGTGATAAACAACTAGCGTAGCTCACGACTTGTGGGTAAAGATGTATGGGTCCTTTTATGCAAATTAATGAAGTATAAAAGTAACTCTCAAAGTTTACTTGGGGCCAAAATGTAAGAATACAATTCATCATGACATTGCATGAAAACTTGCAAATGTGTCCTAAATTACATAAAATCAACCTCAGTAAGGACAAAACCTATTCAAATTCTAGTTTTGTTCAAAATTTAAAATGTAAAGCTATATACTTTGGGTTTTTGAACTTGAACCTTAAAGCAATGTTGTAGGGTTTGAAAAACTCTCCAACTTCTATTTTGGGCATGTCCTCATTAGGGTTTTAGATTAGCAGGAAATTTTACTTTACCGAGAGGTCCCTAAGATTTTTGAATTTTCCAAACAAACCCCTCGAAACCCCCCCCCCCCCTTCTTTCTTCTTCCTCTAGCACATGCTGCTCTGCTCTGCCCCCCCCCTCTGCCGCCGGTGCAGAGCACCTCGCCGCCGTCGTTGTGTTGCCATTGCCGCTCCACCTCCTGCTAGGTCGGCTTCCACGCGTCCCTCTCCCCCTGTCCCAGTCTTATTCCCCCTCTCCGCTGTCCTCTGTTGCACGCGCCACGACCACCCGAACCGTCCGCCGGCCGCCACCTCGCCGCCGCAGTGGCACGGGCCGAGCACCCCCTCCGAGCCCTTAACCTCCTGCTCTTGAGCTTCCCCAGCTCGTAGCCATTCTATTCCTTGCCTTAATTCTGCGCACAGCACCCCGAGACCCGAGCTCCACTGCCGCCCTCTTCCTCCGCTCCGGTGACTCTTGCTCGCCGTGGGCAGCCCACTCCAAGCGTTCCTGCACCACGACAACCCCTCAGCTAGTTCCTTTTGATCCCTAAAGCTCTACGACCCCTCAGTTGGTCCCCTAGTGCACCACATCAGTTTCCCGACGCTCGCCGGCATTTAACTCCGCCGTCTCCGTCACTGCCTCCACCGGTCGCCCCAATTCCAAAGCTTGTGTCCCCAATTGATTACATCAGTACCTTCCCCATAGCTCACTGATGCTTACGCGCAGGTCCCTCACCGACATTGGCCGCCGGAGCATCGCCGTCGTTGTTGACCCCTCCGCGCCGCTTCGGGCTTCCGTCGAGATCCTCCTTTTCGGCCGTCCCCACCCTCGACAAGTAGTCCAATCGAACCGCTGTGAGCCCCTGAAGCTTCCCCTCCCCTCGGACCTCGCCGCCGGTGGCCCTCCTCGCTGGAACATGGCCGTCTAATCTCTGTTCCTCTTCCTCCTCCGGCCAAGGGCCTTTTGGGAACGATTTAAAAAGTTCCAAGGGTCTCTGCGCAAGATTACAGAGCCCCCCCCCCCCCAATTCAAAGCTATGAACTTCAAAAATATGTAGAAAATTATAGAAAATTCAGAAAAATGTCAAATTTGTTGGGTTTGAATCCTTTGTTATATACTACAGCTTTTGTATTATATTCATGAGAGGAATGTATGTATTTGGTGCTGTGTTTAAATTAATAGATAATGGGTGCTTTAATTAAATCTCTTGATCCCCAGTAGTGCTAAGGCTCAAAATTGGAATATGGGGTAAGGGTGCTATAAGTGGAGCTGTGTAAATTTTAGAGGCCCAGCCCAACCTTCTAGCTTTGATATTTAGATATCTTTGCCTTATGTTGATAGAAGTTTCATGATTTAATTCTAGATGCATCCCTTCATGTCTATAGCTGAAACTTTTACCTTAGCCTTGTTTTAGCATATCAAATCCAAGATAAAAATTTGAAACTCAGAAAGTTAATGTAACTTCAGCAAATAAATTTAGGCTTAGATTCAAAGAAAAATTCATAAACAATAGCTTTAGTTCATGAAAAATTATGAAATTATTTTAAAGTATTGTTCTTGAGTAGTATAATATATCCACAAATTCTTAATCTATGATCAGATATAAAACAACCAGAATAAATAGAGCATGATATGATAATATTATATTCTTAATTAAAGAAAGTCCATAATTAAGTAATCACCTAGGGTCATTATAATTAGCTAAGCAAATAAATAAAGTTATGAAATGTAATAAGTTTAAGTGTTTAAAGCTAACCCAACATGCTACCTCATGCCGTTAGTTAAATGTTTAGGGTAACCAACCCTGTTACTTAATGTAACTAGGTAAAATGGTTAATATCCGATAAATGACTGCCCAGTAAAAGGGGTAAATGAGATGTTTGATGAGTAAATTATATTTTCATTGGATTGCAACTTTATCGTGAAGTAGAGTAAAAGTATTTGCATCCCTTAAATTATATCTTTGCATATCATATAGACTCGACTACTCTCGCCGACGGGGACTACGAACTAATCCCGGAACAAGGAGTGGAATCAGCTGAAGACCCCGGGAACGCCGTCGGAGATCTAACTGAAGCTCCGAACCAAAGTTCGGAAAACTTTGACGCTCCTGCCCCCAACCCCACTCAAGAAGGCAAGCCCCGGACATAACCCCTACTTTATTTACACTGCCATCTATATTTATTTATACCTATCTATGCATTAAGTTTTTAGGAGTTGTATGAGCAACCCTAATTGCATTTTCCTAGGAACCAATGTACTGAATACTAGAACTTGAGTTCGAGTAGCTGCTACGCTAATAGGATTGGTAGAAGTCGGGTGATTTCCTGTCACTCGCGCGATATAGGAATTGCAATCTTTACATTTCTGTAATCACTATAAGGATGACGGACGGGATTTATATGATGTATCATGGTGAAGATGATACCCCGTCTGTGTTGGTGAATTTGGTTAAGGTCGCAGTGTGTGGTAGCGGTGGTTAAGCGTTTGAAAGTACTAGCCACATGCCGTGAAATATGGTAAGCGGTAAGCCTAGTAACCAATCGGCCCAAAGAGTGGACATACCTCCCACCACTCGTATTTGGTTTTCCTATTACTCGCTTCAACGTGTGGGAATATGTGTTGCCGGGCAACCAGGAGTACGGTTGTGTAGTCGCTCTACAGACATACGTCCTGCATATTGGATGTGCGTATGGTCCTGTAGTCGCTTGTGGTGGATCTGATCCACGAGTCGGAATGAAAGGCAAACGGTTGCTTCGGGACAATCGTTGGATGTTCCAAGCATGTGAGTTAGGTTTACCCTTGCAAGGCTGAAATTCGATTCAGGAATCGTCCGCTTCTCGCGGAGATTGAGACTGCTTGATCCCTTTGCCACATAGAGTAACAAGAGCAACTTTATGATCATCAAAGATGATGTTTGGCTAGAGATTCTACCATGCTTGAATAGTTATAAGTGCTTATTTAGAATGATTAATCACATAGAACTTGAAAGCTAAAATTTGAAAATTAAGGATCTACTCTTTGTTGCTTTTCAGCTGAAAACTGTACCCAAAACCCGAAAAGCCTTCATAAGTCTAGTTACATGGCTAAGTATACCATGAGCGGGTATGCCTTGCTGAGTATTAGAATACTCAGTCTTGCATTGTGACTTTTTGTTCAGGTAATCTCCCTAACGACTCTGCTCTGCCTATGCCATGGCCTTACCCTCTGCCCGATGGTTGGTCCGTGGAGTGGGACCCATCCCCGGCCAACCCAGATCCTACCGAGTGATATCATGTCAGGGCTAGCATGATATCCGTACCGGCGACGTGTACAGTGATTGTGTTTTAAACTCCGCTGCCATGACTTGAAACCTTAAACTGTTTTGTAATAATTTCCATCAGTTGGGAACTTATGTTACTTTTGAATATTCATGTAATATACCTGCCTGTGATGTAAAATATGATAGCAATTGTATCTCTAGACTCGCCTTCGTGCGAGGTACCTTGTTTGATCCTGCATTCGTGGTTTATCGGGACGTTACCCGACGGGACAAGGGATTACACTGTTTGAAGTACGTTGGAGCCCTTGAGAGAGGACTTGTGCACTTGAGCCGGTGTAATTCAGGTTGGTTCTACCACACTCTCGAGAGTGTAAAACTGGTATACTAGCCGTGCTCACGGTCATGAGCGGCCCAGATCCTCCGTCTGATTAGTGGGGTTTATCTTTGGTGGTTTGGCTTGGATTTCAATAGACTCATGAGTAATTTTAATTAATTATTTCAGTAATTTGGGTTATGGTAATTCATCCACTGGTAGTAAATAGCTTTAATAAAATTTTCCCAGATTAAAAGCTAACGCAGTTGAGTCAACTAACCGTAGAGCCTCATAATTCGTGTTGTACTTGTTGAGTACAAGTTGTGTTCTCTTTGGGATATCTTCGACTGCTGCTCAGTACCAGGTGACGTGGAGGACTACATCAGTGGACTCGATGATTTCTAGGCATTTGTCTCCCAGCCGACGTCCCTGTGGCGCCCTGTTCTTCCTGTATTCATTTTACGCTTCCACACTCCTTGAACTGATTCTTGATTCAGTTGTAATAAAGAATCCATTTATAATTTATACACTTTTATTTCATGATATGTGTTGTGATATCTTGATAATTCTGTTGTATATATGCGTGACTTCATCCTGGCACATATATGATTGCTCGGTTTATGTCCTTGTAAATTGGGTGTGACACTAACCCACTTATCGTACAACCACTCGACCGTTGTGTGGGCAACGACTTAGCATAAACCCCACTAGTTGTTCTGTTAGCCAAAAGGAGAGCTAGTGAGCAACAAGAGATCATGGAGAAGGAATACGATCTATGTGAGTTATGTCCCGGTTATGACTTTGTTGATAGGTTATTAACCCCATGGTTGCTTCCGTGTTGGCTAGTTAGATTCAGCTAAGGTGGGTAATGGCTTTGTTAGGATCCGCAGCGACACTAAGGTGTTCGTACTACGGTACCCTACTTGTGGGTAAAGTGTATCACCTCTGCAGAGTGTAAAATCTATTTGAATAGCCGTGTCCATGGTATTGGACGAGTTACGGCATGGTCACTTCAATAGACATTTTGGGATGGTTGGTTTTGTGGCGTGGGTTTTTTTGAAAGTGGTCGGCAGTTGTGCCATGAGCTACTATGGATGTGAAGTCTGGTAGAATTAAAACTTGGATCCTTTGTGTAGGATCAACCCCACTTATTGTTCGAATACTACAGAAATGTTTTGAGAAAACTCTTTTATTAAATGAACACTTGCATGTGTAAAACCTCGCTTTATCGCAAACGAACCTTAGCCTTATCCTTGATATATCCTGTGCATGATCTTTATTATCCCCCTCCGTGGATGTGGTTGGACTTGTTGAGTATGTATGTACTCACTCTTGCCTAGTTTTTACAGAGGAGGATCCGAACTTCGTTCCTGAAGACGTTGAGTAGGTCGCTGTCCTGCACCCAACCTTACCTATGGTTCAGGGTCTCCACAGGAAGCTTACCATGGCACAAGACTCTGATGTTATCCTAGATTTCATTGACACTTTAGTTTGGCTTGTAGTCCTTATGTTGTCCCTCTTAATAGTGGTGCTTCAGTGCCCGCTACCTCGATGGTTTGTACGGTAATGAACCATCTGATGTAATAAATGTGTTATCAGCCTCCTGGGACTGATATTTGTATCACATTTAGTCACCTCGGATGAGGGGATGCTTCAGGTGGTATCAGAGCCGTAGGTTGGCCGTAGGACGCGACTCTTAGGATCGAGGACATTTTCTAAGCCATTTCCCACTAGATCTTTCCCCACTTAACTCACCTTTCCACACGGCACTTACCTTTGGCCCTTGTCTGGTTCCAGATGGCTGACAATGGATGGAGTGATGGAATCTGCCCCGCAGAGCCTGGCCTCCTGAAGTTATTGCTACTCAGCTTGGAACGCGTCGGAGTTGTGGATCCACCGGAGTACACCTATCGGGAGTACAACTTCAGAGGCACCCTTCGCTGTGACCTGATAATCTTTGTGGGAAAAAGCACACTCTACCCCGACGTGGATCCCTGGTTCATCTCCACCACCGGCTTTGGGTTCCCAGACACCTACCAAAAGGCTGCCTGAAAAGCCCTACGACGCCTACGCGTGGTCTATAAGCATCATCTTCAGTGAACTCCTATGGGATTTTTCCCACCTGCTGGAGGAAGAGAACGCTCATGGATTGCCCGGATGAGAGGATTGGGAAGGGAAGAAGAACTAGAAGATACGGTTTCCCACCTATCCTTTTACCTCACTGGCCTAGACCGACTTTACCGTGAACAGGCAAAACAACTGAAGCACCAAATCTGTAGGGAAGAGAAGGCAGAACAAGAGTTGGAAATACAGTGGAGGAGAACAATAGAAGCTGAGGCATAAGCTGAGAGTTCCCTAGCCTCTCTCCAAGACATATGGTGAAGCAACACTCGAGAAAGGGAATGTATCAAGGCACGCAGAGGAGAAGCTGGATTACTGGAAGGAGAATCCGAAGAAACCCATTGGGATAAGGGCACTCAGACAAAAGATGAGTATTGGAGCAATGTCTTCCACCAAAAAAGTGCCCTAACCGGATCGAGGAAGAATCCCCTTGGGAAGAGTAGGGTACCTAAGCTAGAGCTATCATCCTAGTAATAATGTATCCTTAGGAGATGTACCCAACCCTGTTGAAAAATAAAGACCGTCTATCCTTTTTGTACCCTACCATGTGTGCAAGGCTTATTCACTCTACCTTTGTTTTCAGATGGCTGAGAATGGTTGGACCTAGGGCATTTGCCAAGAAGAGCCTGGTTTCCCCCACCTTTTGATCAACTCCCTGGAGCGCCTCAGTGTTACTGATCGCCCAAGGTACTACAGAAGAGAGTACGAACACCTGAGCACTCTTCACTATAGGGTGATTCATTCCATCGCCAGAAGCACCCGCTACCTCGACATCGAGCCATGGCGAGTGACTGCCACAGGATTTCAGCATTGGGATGCCTATCCCTTGGCCATCAGAAAGGCTCTCTGCTACCTGTGCCGGATCTTCGAGGAACACCTCATTCCCACACCGATGAGGCTTTTTCCCCCGGCCATCAGGACGCAAGTCTGGCAGGCCCGCATGAGGAACTTGGAATGGTGTCGCCATCAAGAAGACCTTTTGTACCATGTGGTCGCCTACCTCATCTCCTTGGACAAGCTCTTCGACGAGCATGCCCGATTCCTAAGGGAACAAACCCACCGGGCCAAAAAAGGAAAGATTGCAGTGAGGATGCACCAAATCCGGGTGGCTCAAGCCGAAGCAAGAAACGCGGCCGCTATAAGTAGCGAAGCCATCGCTCATGAGAACCTCAGGCAGATCCAGGATCGACGTATGCAAGAATGGACCAGTAGTGGAACGCTCGTCCTGGCAATCGGGGAGACCCAAGTCCTAATTAGGACACCCATCATAGGATGGGGAGGACTTTTTGGGACCCCGCAAGTGTGGCAGAACCAACCTGAATTACACCAGCTCAAGTACGCGAGTCCACTCTTGAGGGCTCCAACGTGCTTCAAATGGTATAATCCCTTAGCCTGTCGGGTAACGTCCCGATAAACCACCGAATGTAGGATCAAACAAGGTACCTCACACGTAGGCGAGTCCAGAGATACAAATACCATCACATTTTACATCACAGGCAGATATACTACATGAGTATTTAAAAGTAACATCAGATCCCAACTTGTGGGAATTATTACAAACAGTTTTAAGTTTCGAGTCATTGCAGCGGAGTTTAAAACACGGGCACTGTACACATTGCCGGTGTGGATATCATGCTTGCCCTGACATGATATCACTCGATAGGATCTGTGTTGGCCGGGGACGGGTCCCACTCCACGGACCAACCATCAGGCAGAGGGTAGGGCCACAGCATAGGTAGAGCAGAGTCATCAGGGGGATTACCTGAACAAAAAGTCACAAGGCAAGACTGAGTATTCTAATACTTAGCAAGGCTTACCCGTTCATGGTATACTTAGCCATATAACTAGACTTATGATGGCTTTTCGGGTTTTGGGTAAAGTTTTCAGCTGAAAAGCAACAAAGAGTAGATCCTTAATTTCAACTTTTAGCTTTCAAGTTCTATGTGATTATTCATTCTAGATAAGCACCTATAGCTATTCAAGCATGGTAGAGTCTTTAGCCAAACATCATCTTTGATAATCATAAAGTTACTCTTGTTACTCTATGTGGCAAAGGGATCAAGCAGTCTCAATTTCCGCGAGAAACGGACGATTCCTGAATCGAATTTTAGCCTTGCAAGGGTAAACCTAACTCACACGCTTGGAACATCTAGAGATTGCCCCGAAGCAACCGTTTGCCTTTCATTCCGACTCGTGGATCAGATCCACCACAAGCGACAGCAGGACCATACGCACATCCAATGTGCAGGAGGTACGTCTGTAAAGCGACTACACAACCGTACTCCTGGTTGCCCTGCAACACGTATTCCCACACGTCGAATCAAGTAACAGGAAAAACCAAATACGAGTGGTGGGAGGTATGTCCACTCCTCGGGCCGATTGGTTACTAGGCTTACCGCTTACCATATTTCGCGGCATGTGGCTAGTACTTTCAAATGCTTAACCACCGCTACCACACACTGCGACCTTATCAAATTCACCAACATAGACGGGGTATCATCTCAACCATGATACCTCACATAAATCCCGTCCGTCATCCTTATAGTGATTACAGGAAATCACCCGACTTCTACCGGTCCTATTAGCAGAGCGGTTATTCGGACTCAAGTGCTAGTATTCAATACACTGGTTCCTGGGAAAATGTAACTAGGGTTTCTCATACAATTCCTAAGAATGTAATGCATAGATAGGTAATAAATAATATCAGTTGCAGTGTAAATAAAGTAGGGGTTATGTCCGGGGCTTGCCTTCTTGAGTGGGGTTGGGGGTAGGAGCATTTAAGTTTTTCGAACTTTGGTTCGAAGCTTCAGTTAGATCTTCGACGGTGTTCCCGGGGTCTTCAGCTGATTCCACTCCTTGTTCCGGAATTAGTTCGTAGTCACCATCGGCGAGAGTAGTCGAGTCTACACGATATGCAAAGTTATAAGTTAAGGGATGCATATTCTTTTATTTTATTTCATAATAAAGTTGCAATCCAACAAAAGTATAATTTACTTTTTACACATATCATTTATTTCTCTAATGGGCAGTCATTTATCGGGTATTAATCATTTTATCTAGTTACATTAAGTAACAGGGTTGGTTACCCTAAATATTTAATTAATGGCATGAGGTAACATGTTGAGTTAGTTTTAAATATTTAAACTAATTATTAATAACTTTATCTATTTACTTTGCTAATTATTTATACTAATCCTATGTTATTATTTAACCATGGACTTATTTATTTAGATAAGAGTATAACATTATTATAGCATGTTCTTTTTGTTCTGGTTGTTTTATACCTGATCCTAGGTTGACAATTTAGGAACAGGTTACTCTACTCAAGTGTAATACCTCAAAATATTTTCATGATTTTTGAACATTTAAATTCACAGATATTAAATACACAAGTTTAAGTAGATATTATTCAGGCGAACAGAAAGCGGCGGCGGGTGGAGATCGCCGGCACTTGTCGGGGAGCCGGTGTGGTGCACTAGGGATTCAATTAGGAGGTCGTAAAGCTTCACGGGATCGAGAGGAGTCTACCTGAGGTGTTGTCATGGTGCGGGAGGGCTCGGAGTGGGCTGCCCACGGTGAGCACAAGGCGGCGGTGGACGGTGGTTGTCGGCAACCGTGCACCGGCCAAAATTGGAGGGCGGCTGGGGGATGGGGAGCACGAGCAGAGGTTGGGCAAGCTTGCTGAGGAGTCAGTGGAGGCAATGGGTGGCCGATGGCTGCTGCCCACGGTGGCCAGTAGTTCACCGGAAAGGAGGAGCAGGCGGCGGCGATGATTAGGGGTTCGGAGTGCTGTGTAGGAGGAGGAAAGAGCTCAATTGAGTTGGGCAGAAACTGAAGAAGCCTAAGGGCAGGAGGTTAGAGGCCAGGAGAGGGCACTCGGCTCGTGCCACGGCGGCGGCGAGGTGTCGATCGGCAGTGAGCTCAAGGGGGCTGTGGCACCTGCGGAGGAGGGAGTCAGGGAAGAGGAGCAGGCTCGGGGAAGGAGGGCAATGACGCGTGGAGGGAGGGGAAGTAGGAGGTGGAGCGGCGGTGGCAGCACAACGGCGGTGGCGCGGTGCTCTGCACCGGCAGCAGGGGGGCAGAGCAGGGCAGGGCAGCATATGCCCGTGGAAGAAGAAGAGAGGGGAGGGGTCCGGGGGCCTATTTGGAAATCTCAGAAATCTCAGGGGCCTCTCGTTAAACTAAATTTTCCCACTGATGTAGAGGTCTAATGAGGAAATGCCCAAAATGAAAGTTGGAGAGTTTTTCAAACCCTACAATATTGCTTTAATGTTAAAGTTCAAAAACCCAAAGCTTATAGCTTTACATGTTAAATTTTGAACAAAAGTAGAATTTGAATTACTTTTGTCCTTACCAAGGTGGATTTGATGTAATTTTGGGTATGTTTACAAGTTTTCATGTGATGTCATGATGAATTGCATTCTTACATTTTGGCCCTAAGTAAATTTGAAAGTTACTTTTATATTTCAACTATTTTGCACAAAAGGACTCATGATTTTTGTTTTAATCACATCTAGGTCCCTGCTTTCACATAAAGACCTATCTTTCCTAGGATTTAACCTATCTATTGCATTTTCTTTCCTATGGTAATATAGATTTGACACCTAGTGTTATATTTTTCCTAGGTGTTAATGCTATCTCCCATTCTTACCCAATTATCACTAAAGGACCTATATTTTACAGAATTACAATTATACCTCTTTCCTTTGTACTACACACATATACTATAGCAAGCATACATTTTTCACACTAAATCTAGTGTCTATATTTCTAATTACTTGAATGTCACAGCCTTCCCCCATAAAAAGAATCTGAAGCAGAATGGAATCGGATGATTAGATTTGGGAATTGGTTGGAAGGAAGGTTGGGAAATTTCGTTGAAGATAGGATTCTGTTTCCCAAGTTGCTTCTTCTTTGGCGTGATGATCCCATAAGATCTTATACATTTTGATCTTCTTCCTTCTGGTGACTCACTCTTTGGTATCTAGGATTTGAGTAGGTTGTTCGGTGTAAGATAGATCAGGTTCAATCTCAATGGCACGGGTTTTAACGATCTCCGTAGGTACTTTGATACATTTCTTGAGTTGAGAGATATGAAAGACAACGTGAATGGCAGCCAATTGAGATGGAAGACAAATTCTGTAAGCCACTAGGCCACAGACTTTAAGGATCTCGAAGGGTCCGATATATCGGGGTGCTAACTTCCCTTTTATGCCGAAAAGCTGAACACCTTTGGTAGGAGATACTCGGAGATAGACAAAATCTTCTACTTGGAACTGCAGAGGTTTCCTTCTTCTATCTGCATAGTTTTTCTATCTCGACTGAGCTGTTTTAAGGTTGGCTTGAATAACCTTGACCTTATCTTCAGCTTCGACAACTACGTCTGGTCCAAGGATTTTGCGTTCGCTGGTCTCGGACCAACTCAAAGGAGTTCGACATCTTCGACCGTATAACGCTTCAAAGGGAGCCATCTGAAGACTAGATTGATAGCTGTTGTTGTAAGAGAATTCGACCAAGGCAAGACACTTGTCCCAGCTTGCACCATAGTGAATAATACAAGCTCGGAGCATGTCTTCAAGAATTTGGTTGACTCGCTCAGTCTGTCCATCAGTCTGGGGATGATATGCAGAGCTTCAAATTAGTTTGGTTCCAAGAGCAGACTGCAATTGTTCCCAGAAGCGTGCAATGAATTGGGCCCCTCGATCAGAAATGATGGTCTTAGGGACACCATGCAACCGAACAATTTGATCAAGATAGACTTCGGCATACTTCTTAGCAGAATAAGTGGTATGCACAGGAAGAAAATGGGCAGTTTTAGTAAGTCTATCAATAATAACCCATATGGAGTCATGTTTTTGGGACGTGTTAGGAAGACCGACAATGAAATGCATTCTAATGTCTTCCCACTTCCATGACGGAATGGGTAGTGGTTGGAGTGTACTAGATGCTTTTAGATGACTGGCTTTGACCCTCTGGCACGTATCACACTCGGATACATATTTGGCAATTTCCCTCTTCATTCTGGTCCACCAAAAATGTTGTCAAAGATCTTGATACATTTTGGTGCTACCAGGATGAATAGAGAATTTAGATAGATGTGCTTCATCAAGGATTTGTTTACGTAGTTGATAATCTTTAGGTACAACAATATGATTGTTGAACCATAGAACTCCTTGATGATCTGTGTGGAAACACTTATATTTGGCTTCTCCCTGAGATAGTTTTAACTTGATAATTTTAATACCTTCAACATGTAATTGCGACATGATGATTCTATCTTGAAGAGTAGATTCGATAGACAATAGATTTAGACTACCTTGAGGGATGATTTCAAGATTGAGTTTTCTCATCTAATTGCAGAGAGTGTTATTGAAAGTTTCTATAGATAAGCAATGACAATGTGCTTTGCGGCTAAGTGCATCCGCAACCACATTGGCCTTGCCAGGATGATAATGTACCTCAAGATCGTAGTCTTTGATCAGTTCTAACCAACGCCTTTGCCTCATATTCAGGTCAGCTTGGGTAAAGATATATTTGAGGCTCTTATGGTCAGTGTAAATATTACACTTGGCACCCATAAGATGATGTCTCCAGATCTTGAGAGCATGAATAACTGCTGCCAATTCAAGATCATGGGTTGGGTAGTTTTGCTCGTGATTTTGGAGTGCTCAGAATGCATAAGCAATGACCCGGTTGTTTTGCATAAGAACACAACCAAGGCCAGTTCCAGAAGCATCACAATAGACATCAAAAGGCTGGGTATTATCTGGCTGAGCTAGCACTGGCGCAGTTGTTAGAAGTTTTCTCAAGGTGTGGAATGCTTCTTCACACTTGTTGTCCCAACAGAATTTAACTTCCTTCTTAAGTAGCTCAGTCATGGGTTTAGCTATCTTGGAGAAGTCTGGAATGAATCAGCGATAGTATCCCGCCAATCCCAGGAAACTTCAGATTTGATGGACAGAAGTTGGAGGCTTCCAGTCCATAACTTCCTGGACTTTGGTTGGATCAACCGATATGCCCTTAGTGGAGATAGTATGTCCCAAAAATTTCACACTATCCAGCCAGAATTCACATTTCAAGAATTTGGCATAAAGGCGATGATCACATAGTCGTTGAAGGATGACACGTATATGATTAGCATGGTCTTCTTTAGTCTTGGAATATATTAGAATATCATCAATGAAGACCACGACGAATTTGTCGAGTTCTGGCATAAAGACTGAATTCATGAGATACATGAAATATGCCGGCACGTTAGTAAGCCCAAATGACATAACCAGATATTCATATAATCCATATCTGGTCGAGAAAGCCGTTTTTGGAATGTCACAAGGCTTGATTTTGATCTGATGATAACCAGAGCATAAGTCAATCTTAGAAAAGACCTTAGCTCCAGCTAGTTGATCAAATAAGATATCAATATGGGGAAGAGGGTACTTAGTTTTGATAGTAACCGCATTGAGTGGACGATAATTGACACATAATCTTAGGCTATTGTCCTTCTTCTTTACAAAGAGAGCAGGACAACCCCAAGGTGAAGCACTTGGGCGTATGAAACCTTTGTCAAGAAGATCTTGGAGTTGGATTTTTAACTCAGCCAATTCATTTGGAGGCATAAGATATGGCCTCTTTGAAATAGGAGCGGTGCCAGTTGAAGTTCAATGATGAACTCGATGTCTCTATCTGGTGGCATTCCAGGCAAGTCATCTGGAAAGACATCAGGGTACTCACAGACTACAGGAATATCTTTTACTTTGATGCCTGTGATAGCGTAAGTACAAGAGTGAAGATACTCTTGCTGAGGCAAATAGAGGGTAGTGGCTCCTTGATATGGTGAGTCAATCTCGATAATTCGGGAAAAGATATCCAGCAGTACTCTATGTTCTGTCATCCAATTTGTCCCAAGTATAACATCAATACCCTCTAAGTTTAGCAAAACCAAATCAGTTTTGATTACTTTGCTACCTAACTGAATTGGCACACTTTTAACCATTTGGTTAGAAGTAACCTTTCCTCCGGGGGTAGAAATCATATATGACCTCTGGGTAGGGCAAAGATCAAGTCCTATTCGGGTACTACAGTTGTTACTAATAAAACTATGAGTTGCTCCTGAATCAAATAATGTAACAACTGGTTTGTGGTGAATAGAGAATGTACCCGACATGACGGGAGCTCCATCCAGAAGTTCTGCAAGGGTGGTGAAGTTAACTTGCCCTTGCCGGACTTGTATCATCGGCCTCTTGCCCTTGTTCTGATTACCCTGATTGGAATTCTGCCTTTGATTAGGTTTCCTGGGCTGCGAACAATCTTTGATGAAGTGATCCGCACTCCCGCAATTGAAATAGCGATAAGTGCTGCTTCTCTGTTGGACTTGTTGAACATTTGGCCGTGGACCAGATTGTTGTGGTTGTTGCGGAGGTACGGGAGGTCTATACCCTCCTTGTTGTTGAGGCGACCTGAAAACCAGTCTGCCGAATGGAGCAGTCCGCTGTGGCGCTTTAGGCGGTGCATTCTGAATGAATCAATACCGCAAGGGTTGAATGCCCGCAGGTCCAGTGGAAATCCTTCGCTTCTTTTCGGCACGGTGTGCCGTGATTCAATCCTCCTGAGTCAGGGCCATGTTAACCAACTCGCTGAAGGTATTTGCCTTTATAAGATTCAGACGTTCTTTGAGCTTGATGCTTAAGCCCCGATGGAAACGGTCCTGCTTCTTGGTGTCACTATCCGCGTGATAGCCCGCGTACTGACATAGGTGATTAAAAGCCTGTGCATATTGCAGTACGGTGCGGGTGCCTTGAGTAAGTGCCAAGAACTCATTCAGTTTCCGCTCCATCAGTCCTTCGGGTATATGGTGTGCTCGAAAAGCATTCCGGAATTCTTCCCAGGAGATAACATGGCCATCAGCTTGCATGGCACAATAGTTATCCCACCAGATACGGGAAACTCGCGCGTAGTTGTTGGGCAGCGAAGTGAGCATTGCTAAAATCCGCACATGGAATTGTAAGAAGAGTAAACTTGGATTCAATGGTGCGAAGCCAAGCATCGGCATCCAGAGGTTCCTCCACTTTGCTAAATAGCGCGAGCTGGGTATTGAGGAAATCTTGGTAGCTTGCCACCTGAGGTTCATCACGACCTCCTCGTGATTGCTGGCGCTGTTGGTTCTGCTGTGCCTATACCAGCAGATTGAGAAGTTCGGTCTGCCGAGCCATAACCTCGGCTAGATTTGAAGGTGGCGGTGGCGGTTGTTGAGAACCGCTGGCCTGATCTGCCCGAAAACCTTCCGGGGTTCCGCGCGTGGCTCCAACCATCTGAAACAAAGGAGATATCCATTATTAACCACATAGCCTTACTCCCAATTTCAGAAGGTACACCACTCAGATAAGTAATGCATATACTCCATTCAATCATCTCATTTTAGAAAATAGAGATATTGGACAAGATGATAAAACACAAGGCTTATATTACACCCCAAATTCTGATTGTCCTTAACATCGCCCATCCGAAGGACTCATACATAGGCCATCTATATTACAACAAATGGCACAAGGTCTAAGTAAGCTACTTACTACCTAAGTCATTACACTTTACACGAGTTACATCTAGAGGGTCGACGATTTGACAACTAGAAATCGTCGAAATTGCCTACAGAAGACTGACTGCCAGATGAAGAGTAATCTGGCTGAGGATTGGGCTCCGGATCTCCATGCTCGGAGTCAAGATCTGAGACTCCCTCAATTTCTTCCAGATCTTCTTCACCACCTTCAGGTACTATGGGTGCAGCAGGAGGTGCTGGTTGCTGCTGTAGTTCTTCAATGTGAGCCTGAGCATTGTCAGCCTCAAGGATCAGATCATGAATTTGTTCCTGGAGGAACTAAATGATTGTGTTGCGCTGAGTGATGATAGCATCACTCTCGTTGAACTGATCTTCTCGATGAAGGATGGTCTCATCTCGTGCTGCGATGATCTCATCCTTCTAAGTCACCAAGGCTTGAAGTTCCACTATCTGAGTGACTTGACGGTCAGCATTCCGATAGTGACCTTGAGCCACATTAGTCAACTGACCCATGCTACGGAGCAGCAAAATCTGATAATGGTGCTGAACATTCATAAACCTGGTGATATTACGGACCGTTTCTTCAGCCAGATCTCCCAACAAGTGACCAAGATGGTCTATCCGGAAGTTCCATTCCGGATCACTAGAGTCTATAGCAGGGAACAGACCAATAGGATACGCAGCCACCTCCATTGGATGCTGGTTGCAGAAGATATTGATAGCCTCCAGAGCAGCAATCTTGATGGTATCAACAAGATGATACCCCAGCACATCAACTTCTATGGGATGCCACTGGGAGCGGAAAGGATGTTGAGGAATCGTCATCCTAACCCGGCATCGAGGGACGCCTTCTTCTCGATACTCCACTCCGTCATATTGGGGAGGCTCAGTGTAATGGAACAGACTTAAGGATTCCCATAGAAGATGAGGAAAACCTTCCCAATGCAAAGCATTAGTGTGAAGGTGCCCTTCATGATCCCAAAAGACATTCGAAGGAGCGGCCATCTGCGATAAGAATGCAAATGGTAAGATATATTTACCCTGCTGAGGACTCACAAGATAAATAGAACGAGACAATCAATTCTGATAACAGTAAAGACTGTAAATCAAAGAGATACTTAGGATACTCAACTAAAAGATTCTATTGAAACCATGCTAAGAATAACCAACATGTTACCTATCCTTAGAAAAGCAACAAAATTAAGCACTCATTTTGTTGGTTAATGTATTATGCATGCACGTACTATTCGACCTCACAACCAAAACAACTGCCGAATATCTCTGGACTTATGTGGTTAGTTTCAGTGGCATAATACATACGTCTCTCACTAATAACTAGTCGATAAGTCCTATCCGTCCTAATTTCGTAATCGTGGTTAGTGTACCTGCAGAAAACCATAATATTTATCCAATGAACCTTTCATACCAGCATGTCATGAAAGCATTCCCAATCATTACTGTTCACTATAGAAACAGCATCTGTACTATTACCGTTGTACAGACAACATTAACATACGTTATCGAAACAACGTATTCATGGGGGTACCGCAAAATGCGGGGGTATGAACTGCGATCACCATACCCTGCGCCGAACCATTTACTCCCAATATAACCAACCTAAGTTGATATATTGATAGTATCTCAAGTAAGCCACTGCTTGAGAAACAGCATTCGGTTCACATCACCGACGGGAAGGCTAACTCCCCAGTTAGCTGAGGATCCTTACCTTCTTACCTCATCATCGAAGATGTCATTACAGAATGTAAAGTTGGGTTGTGCATAAACTTAAGTTTTGATAGGAAAGTAATGCTGGGAGTTAGAGTTATATATATACTATAGCCACTTCTAATTCCCTTAAATGTCACCCTAGGGCTTTACGTACTAAGCACAAGCCTTAACGAACCCAACATAGTTTTGCCGAATACTTGGTTAGTCAAATTTTATACTAAAAGTATTTTTAAGGCACTTCATATCTCTAGTGTACACCTGTTAGCTCTGATACCAGTTGTGGCAGAACCAACCTGAATTACACCGGCTCAAGTACGCGAGTCCACTCCTGAGGGCTCCAACGTGCTTCAAACGGTATAATCCCTTGGCCTGTCGGGTAACGTCCCGATAAACCACCGAATGCAGGATCAAACAAGGTACCTCGCACGAAGGCGAGTCCAGAGATACAAATGCCATCACATTTTACATCACAGGCAGATATAATACATGAGTATTTAAAAGTAACATCAGATCCCAACTTGTGGGAATTATTACAAATAGTTTTAAGTTTCGAGTCATTGCAGCGGAGTTTAAAACACGGGCACTGTACACGTCGCCGGTGCGGATATCATGCTAGCCCTGACATGATATCACTCGGTAGGATCTGTGTTGGCCAGGGACGGGTCCCACTCCACGGACCAACCATCAGGCAGAGGGTAGGGCCACGGCATAGGCAGAGCAGAGTCGTTAGGGGGATTACCTGAACAAAAAGTCACAAGGCAAGACTGAGTATTCTAATACTCAGCAAGGCTTACCCGTTCATGGTATACTTAGCCATATAACTAGACTTATGATGGCTTTTCAGGTTTTGGGTAAAGTTTTCAGCTGAAAAGCAACAAAGAGTAGATCCTTAATTTCAACTTTTAGCTTTCAAGTTCTATGTGATTATTCATTCTAGATAAGCACCTATAGCTATTCAAGCATGGTAGAGTCTTTAGCCAAACATCATCTTTGATAATCATAAAGTTACTCTTATTACTCTATGTGGCAAAGGGATCAAGCAGTCTCAATTTCCGTGAGAAACAGACGATTCCTGAATCGAATTTCAGCCTTGCAAGGGTAAACCTAACTCACACGCTTGGAACATCCAGAGATTGTCCCGAAGCAAACGTTTGCCTTTCATTCCAGGGTAAACCTAACTCACACGCTTGGAATATCCAGAGATTGTCCCAAAGCAACCATTTGCCTTTCATTCCGACTCGTGGATCAGATCCACCACAAGCGACTGCAGGACCATACGCACATCCAATGTGCAGGACGTACGTCTGAAGAGCGACTACACGACCATACTCCTGGTTGCCCTGCAACACGTATTCCCACACATCGAATCAAGTAACAGGAAAAACCAAATACAAGTGGTGGGAGGTATGTCCACTCCTCGGGCTGATTGGTTACTAGGCTTACCGCTTACCATATTTCGTGGCATGTGGCTAGTACTTTCAAACGCTAAACCACCGCTACCACACACTGCGACCTTATCAAATTCACCAACACAGACGGGGTATCATCTCAACCATGATACCTCACATAAATCCTGTCCGTCATCGTTATAGTGATTATAGGAATGTAAACATTGCAACTCCTATATCGCACGAGTGACAGGAAATCCCCCGACAACTCCTATATTGCAACTCCTATACTAACCCTAGGTTATTATTTAACCATGGACTTATTTATTTAGATAAGAGTATAACATTATTATAGCATGTTCTTTTTGTTTTGGTTGTTTTATACCTGATCCTAGGTTGAGAATTTAGGAACAGGTTACTCTACTCAAGAATAATACCTCAAAATATTTTCATGATTTTTGAACATTTAAATTCACAGATATTAAATACACAATTTTAAGTAGATATTATTCATATTTAAACTCACACATTATGGAAATATTATACAAACAGTAGGGTTAATTATTTTTCCTAAGACTTACATATCAAAGCAAAACTAACACAATTGAGTTTACATTTTTACCATTTTTCTGCTATTTACTATGCATTTTATTATCCTACAACTACTTAAACTTAGCATTTAAATTAGAGCACAAACCACTCAGAAACTGAAAGTCAATCTATAAGGAAAGTTATAGATCTTAAAATAAAGAATCCAACAAATTTTAGTTTGCATTTTTATGATTTTCCCTTGAATTGTTATAGAATTTCAAAATATGCAATAAAAATAACATAAAGGGGTCCTTATGCACTATTCCTATGAGTCACAGGCTTTGCAGATAGCCCCCTGGGCTTTTGAGTCTTCCCACCCATGGTCCTTAGCCGTGGTCAGAGGGGGAGGCAGGGGTTTGGCCACCCTGTTCCGGCGACGGCGATCACCGGCGGCGAGGGTGGAGGGGTGGAAAGCATCACCACGTCGGTGCGCACCTGGGGGTGGTCGGGATCGGGTCGGGGTGGACTATAGCGGTGGCGCGACGAGGACAGTGTGGCCAGCGGTAGAGTTGAACGGCGGGGGTGGTGCTCCGGTGGTCAGGGGTGGTGAGGAAGTAGTCGAGGAGCTTCAGGGCGATGTGGAGAAGCTCGGGGTAGAGGCAATTGGGGTCGAGGAGGGTCGGAGAAGGTGGCTTCACGGCGAACAGAAAGTGGCGGCGGGTGGAGATGGCCGGCACTTGTCGGGGAGCCGGTGTGGTGCACTAGGGATTCAATTAGGAGGTCATAAAGCTTCATGGGATCAAGAGGAGTCTACCTGAGGTGTTGTCGTGGTGCGGGAGGGCTCGGAGTGGGCTGCCCACGGTGAGCAGAAGGCGGCGGCGGACGGTGGTCATTGGCAACCGTGCGCCAGCCAAAATTGGAGGGTGGCTGGGGGCTGGGGAGCACGAGCAGAGGTTGGGCAAGCTTGCTAAGGAGTTAGTGGAGGCAATGGGTGGCCGATGGCTGCTGCCCACGGTGGCCAGTAGTTCACCGGAAAGGAGGAGCGGGCGGCGGCGATGTTTAGGGGTTCGGAGTGCTGTGTAGGAGGAGGAAAGAGCTCAATTGAGTTGGGCAGAAACTGAAGAAGCCTAAGGGCGGTTAGAGGCCAGGAGAGGGCGCTCGGCTCATACCACGATGGCGGCAAGGTGTCGATCGGCAGTGAGCTCAAGGGGGCCGTGGCACCTGCGGAGGAGGGCGTCAGGGAAGAGGAGCAGGCTCGGGGAAGGAGGGCAACGACGCGTGGAGGGAGGGGAAGCAGGAGGTGGAGGGGCGGTGGCAGCACAACGGCGGCGGCGCGGTGCTCTGCACCGGTGGCAGGGGGCAGAGCAGAGCAGGGCAGCACGTGCCCGAGGAAGAAGAAGAGAGGGGAGGGGTCCAGGGGGCCTATTTGGAAATCTCACAAATCTAACGGGCCTCTCAGTAAACTAAATTTTCCCACTGATGTAGAGGTCTAATGAGGAAATGCCCAAAATGAAAGTTGGAGAGTTTTTCAAACCCTATAGTATTGCTTTAAGGTTCAAGTTCAAAAACCCAAAGCTTATTGCTTTACATGTTAAATTTTGAACAAAAGTAGAATTTGAATTACTTTTGTCCTTACCAAGGTGGATTTGATGTAATTTTGGGTATGTTTACAAGTTTTCATGTGATTTCATGATGACTTGCATTCTTACATTTTGGCCCTAAGTAAATTTGAAAGTTACTTTTATATTTCAACTATTTTGCACAAAAGGACTCATGATTTTTGTTTTAATCACATCTAGGTCCCTGCTTTCACATAAAGACCTATGTTTCCTAGCAAGCATACATTTTTCACATAAAGTAGTTGTAGGCTAATAAAATGCATAGTAAATAGCAGAAAAATGGTAAAAATGTAAACTCAATTGTGTTAGTTTTGCTTTGATATGTAAGACTTAGAAAAAATAATTAACCTACTGTTTGTATAATATTTCCATAATGTGTGAGTTTAATTATGAATAATATCTACTTAACCTTGTGTATTTAATATCTATGAATTTAAATGTTCAAAAATCATGAAAATATTTTGAGATATTACTCTTGAGTAGAGTAACCTGTTCCTAAATTCTCAACCTAGGATCAGGTATAAAACAACCAGAACAAAAAGAACATGCTATAATAATGTTATACTCTTATCTAAATAAATAAGTCCATGGTTAAATAATAACCTAGGGTTAGTATAAATAATTAGCAAAGTAAATAGATAAAGTTATTAATAATTAGTTTAAATATTTAAAACTAACTCAACATGTTACCTCATGCCATTAATTAAATATTTAGGGTAACCAACCCTGTTACTTAATGTAACTAGATAAAATGATTAATACCCGATAAATGGCTGCCCGGTAGAGAAATAAATGATATGTGTAAAAAATAAATTATACTTTCGTTGGATTGCAACTTTATCATGAAATAAAACAAAAGAATATGCATCCCTTAACTTATAACTTTGCATATCGTGTAGACTCGACTACTCTCGCCGACGGTGACTATGAACTAATTCCGAAACAAGGAGTGGAATCAGCTGAAGACCCCGGGAACGCCGTTGAAGATCTAACTGAAGCTCCGAACCAAAGTTCGGAAAACTTAAACGCTCCTACCCCCAACCCCACTCAAGAAGGCAAGCCCCAGACATAACCCCTACTTTATTTACACTGCAACCTATATTATTTATTACCTATCTATGCATTACGTTCTTAGGAATTGTATGAGAAACCCTAGTTATATTTTCCCAGGAACCAGTGTATTGAATACTAGCACTTGAGTCCGAATAACCACTCTGCTAATAGGACCGGTAGAAGTCAGGTGATTTCCTATCACTCGCGCGATATAGGAGTTGCAATGTTTACATTCCTGTAATCACTATAAGGATGACGGACGGGATTTATGTGAGGTATCATGGTTGAGATGATACCCCGTCTGTGTTGGTGAATTTGATAAGGTCGCAGTGTGTGGTAGCGGTGGTTAAGCATTTGAAAGTACTAGCCACATGCCGTGAAATATAGTAAGCGGTAAGCCTAGTAACCAATCGGCCCGAGGAGTGGACATACCTCCCACCAATTGTATTTAGTTTTTCGTGTTACTTGATTCGACATGTGGGAATACGTGTTGCAGGGCAACCAGGAGTACGGTCGTGTAGTCACTCTAAAGACGTACGTCCTGCACATTGGATGTGCGTATGGTCCTGCAATCGCTTGTGGTGGATCTGATCCACGAGTCAGAATGAAAGGCAAACGGTTGCTTTGGGACAATCTCTGGATGTTCCAAGCGTGTGAGTTAGGTTTACCCTGGAATGAAAGGTAAACGGTTGCTTCGGGACAATCTCTGGATGTTCCAAGCGTGTGAGTTAGGTTTACCCTTGCAAGGCTGAAATTCAATTCAGGAATCGTCCGTTTCTCGCGGAAATTGAGACTGCTTGATCCCTTTGCCACATAGAGTAATAAGAGTAACTTTATGATTATCAAAGATGATGTTTGGCTAAAGACTCTACCATGCTTGAATAACTATAGGTGCTTATCTAGAATGAATAATCACATAGAACTTGAAAGCTAAAAGTTGAAATTAAGGATCTACTCTTTGTTGCTTTTCAGCTGAAAACTTTACCCAAAACCCGAAAAGCCGTCATAAGTCTAGTTATATGGCTAAGTATACCATGAACGGGTAAGCCTTGCTGAGTATTAGAATACTCAGTCTTGCCTTGTGACTTTTTGTTCAGGTAATCCCCCTGATGACTCTGCTCTGCCTATGCCGTGGCCCTACCCTCTGCCTGATGGTTGGTCCGTGGAGTGGGACCCGTCCCCGGCCAACATAGATCCTACCGAGTGATATCATGTCAGGGCTAGCATGATATCCGCACCGGCGACGTGTACAGTGCCCATGTTTAAACTCCGCTGCAATGACTCGAAACTTAAAACTGTTTGTAATAATTCCCACAAGTTGGGATCTGATGTTACTATTAAATACTCATGTAATATATCTACTTGTGATGTAAAATGTGATGGCATTTGTATCTCTGGACTCGCCTTCGTGCGAGGTACCTTGTTTGATCCTGTATTCGGTGGTTTATCGGGACGTTACCCGACAGGCTAAGGGATTATACCGTTTGAAGCATGTTGGAGCCCTCAGGAGTGGACTCGCGTACTTGAGCCAGTGTAATTCAGGTTGGTTCTGCCACAGCAAGCTCCACCCGAAGGTGCCGAACGGTTAGCTGCTGCCGTAGAAGAAGGAGCTGTCGAACAGCCCCGAGAAAATGGGATCCTTGAGGATGACGAGGAAGAGCTACTCATCCCACTGAAAGTGCACTCCGCCCCAGAAGATGGCTCGCCCCGTGAGTAGCATGCCTCAGAGATGCCCCCAGGAATGATGCCGTCCTGGCCCCAAGCTTAGAGTTGTACCCCTCCCATCTGTTGTGCCCTTTGTACCCGACCGTGTAGTGCATGTTTTGACTGTACCCTCCCAAGTGTTGTACCCCCAGCTTAATAAATAAAACTGTTTGTGCTTGATGCTTGTTAGTCTGTGTGCTTGTCGGCAGGAGGTGGATTCTGCCTTTTCAAAAATACGAAAATAAATAACTTAAACATCACTTAATTCCAAATCTAAGTCTCATAAAAGTTTTACCCAATCCACAGATGGCCCCCAGGCGTAACACCAGGACCTTCCAAAGTTAGGCACGTACCACTCCAAGTGCGGAGAGGCAACAGGGTGTGCAAGGGCAAGCCCCCGGCCATGAAGATCAAGAAGATCAGGAAGTAAGCCAGCAGGGAGGAGAAAGCTAGGTAGGAGCACATCCGGCCCCACCCCCACCGGCCATTGACCTGGTACAAGTGTTGAACAACCAGAACCTTCTACTGGAAGCTTTGACCAATGTCATCACCAACCCAAGGCCCCGTGAGCAAAGTACAAATGGTAAACTAATAGCTTTTCTGAGGACCAAGCCACTTACCTTTGCAGGATCAAACAACCCCTTGGATGCAGATGACTGGCTGCATGTTATCAAGAGAAAACTCGAGCCATTTGAGCATGGAGACCATGACAAGGTCCGTTTGGCTGCTCACCAGCTCATTGGAACTGCTTTGGCTTGGTGGGAGAACTACTGTGCAGTTGCTCAGGATGCCTCCACTATCACTTGGAAGGAATTTGTGGATGAGTTCCATCGCTATCACATCCCAGCAGCCACCATGAAGCGCAAGGTAGATGAGATTCGTGAGCTGCGACAAGGCAACAAGTCCGTTGAGGAGTACACATATCAGTTCATAGAACTAGCTCGCTATGCACCGGAGGAAGTAAACAAAGATGAAAAGAAGCAGGATATGTTTAGAAAGGGTTTGGATGCAAAACATAAGAAGCTGCTTTGCCCATGCATCTACCAAGACTTCAACACACTGATGAACATGGCTATCATCATCGAGAGAGCCATGGCAGAGGAAAAGAGAGACAATAAGCGTAAGTTCCTGGAAACCAAGGCTCGCCAGCAGGACCGTTTCCAAAGCCGAGGCACTTCGACCCTCCGGTGCCTAGGTCCCAAGCCCCTATGCAGAACAGGACCCAATCACAAGCTACTGGCTCTCAGGCCCCCAACACCCAGTTCAAACAGTTCAAGAGCTAGAACACCATGAAAGCCCCATAGAGCAATGCAAGCCAAGTTACTACCAGCAATAATGCCAGAGCATGCTTCAACTACCGTGAGACAGGGCACTTCATTGCCAACTGTCCATATGCCAACAACAAGCCAGCAGCATCAGCCTTCTCCAACTCGGTGAATGGACCAAGGCCAGCTCTATCAGGAGCCAATCGTGTACCCATCCGCAGCAACAACACCGGCAACAACAACCAGCAGTCCTTCGGACGAGCCCGCGTCAACCACATCAACACGCAAGACGCTCAGGATGCTCAGGGCATTGTGCTCGGTGAGTTTCTAGTTAGCTTAGTTTTGGCAACAATATTATTTGATTCTGGAGCATCGCATTCATTCGTATCCTCAAGTTTTGTGGAAAAGCACAATATACCTACAGTACTACTAAAAACACCCCTATTAACTCGAATGCCTGGAGGTGACATTAAGTGTCAACTGGGTTGTTCTCGGGTGAGGATCATTTTAAGTGGGGTAGAGTTCCTAGCAGACCTAGTAGTACTCATGTCTAAAGGTATAGACGTGATCCTTGGAATGGATTGGCTAAGCCTGCACAATAGCCTTATAAGTTGTGCTGACAAGGTGGTACACCTAACTAACCCAGAAGGAGTACAAGTAACCTGCCTACTCGGGGAAGTGGACCGGACCCAATGGTTTTTAGTATGGAAGCTAAATCCTTGGAAGAAGTTCCAGTAGTAAATGAATACCTAGATGTTTTCCCTGAAGAACTCTCTGGAATGCCACCAGATAGGGATATAGAGTTTGTCATTGATCTTGTCCCTGGAACCTCCCCTATAGCTAAGAGACCCTATAGGATGGCAGCATCTGAATTGGCAGAACTAAAGAAACAACTGGAAGAGTTACAACAAAGTGGTTTCATTAGACCGAGCTCATCACCATGGGGAGCTCCTGTCTTGTTCGTTAAGAAGAAGGACGGAAGCATAAGGATGTGCGTGGATTACCGTGCACTAAATGAAGTCACCATCAAGAACAAATACCCTCTTCCCAGAATTGATGACCTCTTTGATCAGCTAAAGGGAGCCAAGTACTTCTCCAAGATGGACTTAAGCTTAGGATATCATCAGCTCAATATTAAGGAAAGTGACATTCCAAAGATGGCCTTCGTCACCCGCTATGGGCAATATGAATTTACAGTGATGTCCTTTGGACTCACCAATGCACCTGCATATTTCATGAACCTCATGAATAAGGTGTTTATGGAATAGTTAGATAAGTTTGTCGTAGTTTTCATTGACAACATACTTATTTACTCTAGGAGCGTCGAAGAACATGAGCAGCACCTACGAGTGGTTTTGGAAAAGTTGAGAGAGCACAAGCTCTACGCCAAGTTCAGCAAGTGTGAATTTTAGCTTGAGAAAGTAGCATTCCTTGGTCATATATTGACCGCAGAAGGAGTAGCAGTGGACCCCAAAAAAGTCAAAGCAGTCTCCAATTGGCTGCAACCAACCAATGTTAGTGAAATCAGGAGCTTTCTCGGTTTAGCCGGATATTACCGGAGATTTATTGAAGGATTCTCCAAGATAGCCTGACCCATAATATAATTACTCAAGAAAGAGAAGAAGTTCACATGGACCGAGTCATGTGAGAAAAGCTTCCAGGAGTTAAAGAGAAGACTGACAACCGTCCCGGTATTAACCTTGCCGGATATTCAATGAGACTTTATCATTTATTGTGATGCATCCCGTCAAGGATTAGGATGTGTCCTTATGCAACATGGGAAAGTAGTGGCATATGCTTCCCGACAACTCAAGCCTCATGAACAGAATTACCCAACCCATAATTTGGAGTTTGCAGCCGTAGTGCATGCCCTCAAGATTTGGAGACACTATCTGATTTGGAATAAGTGTGAGATCTACACAGACCATAAGAGCTTGAAATTCATCTTCACCCAACCAGATTTGAACTTAAGGAAAAGAAGGTGGTTAGAACTAGTTAAGGATTATAATGTGGAAATTCATTACTACCCTGGTAAAGCAAACGTGGTAGCAAATGCCTTAAGTCGGAAAACTTATGGACCTAAGGATGCCCACCTGCAATTTGAAATGGCACGATTAAATGTGCACATCGCCCCCCATGGTTCCAGTCACAAGTTGAGTGTTCAACCCACTCTGGAGGATAAGATCAGAAAGGCCCAAGGTTCAGACAAGGACTTGATGAAAATCTGCATGCATACTGGAGAAAACAAGGAACCGGGTTTTAGAGTGGATGACAAAGGAACCTTATGGTACAAAGATAGAATTTGCGTACCCAAGGAAGGAGACTTCCGGCAGACTATTATGGATGAGGCTCACTACTCGGCATATTCCATCCACCTAGGATCCACCAAGATGTATGTGGATATAAGACAAAAGTATTGGTGGAGTGGAATGTGACACCCTAGGTGTCAAAATCGTAAAATATTAGGAAAGGATGTGAAATATATATATTGAAATTTGTGAATTTGAGTGCATATGTGAAAATAAGGACCTAGGTGTAATTATTTTAAAAATATGAGTCCTTTTGTGTAAAATGGTTGAATTACAAAAGTAACTCTTAAATTTTCACTAGGGATCAAAGTGTAAGAGTGTTAGTCATCATTACATTACCTACACTTGCATTTAAGTCCAAGGTTGCATGAAATTTAACTAACTTGGGACAAAAACTTTGAAAAGTTTGATTTGAGTCCAAAGTTTTAAAATAAAGTGTTATCCTTTGAGTTCTTGGTTTGAAGCCCTAAATAAAAGTTGTAGGGTTTGAAATGTTCTACAACTTCTATTTGACCATTTCCTCATTTGAGCTTTAGAACAGTGGGGAATTTTGGTTTACAGTGAGGTCCCTTGAACTTTTGAATCTGCAAAACAGCCCCTAGCGCCCCTGTGACACCCTAGGTGTCAAATTTGTATCACACTAGGGAAGAAATTGTAATAGATATGTTGAATTATATGAAATTTGGGTGTTTATGTGAAAATAAGGACTTATGTGTAATTTTTGCAAAAGTATGAGTCCTTTTATGCAAAATAATTGAAGTATAAAAGTAACTTTCAAAGTTTACTTAGGATCAAAGTGTAAGAATAAAAGTCATCATGATATTACATGAAAACTTGCAATTGTGTCCAAAACTGCATAAAATTTACCTTAATAAGGACAAAACCTTATTAAGTTTGAATTTAGTTCAAAGTTTAAAATTAAAGCTTTGTACTTTGGGTTTTTGAATTTGAACCCTAAAGCAATGTTGTAGGGTTTGAAAAATCCTACAACTTCTATTTTGATTATTTTCTCATTAGAGTTTTGGATCAGTGGGAAATTTTAGTTTACAGTAGGGTCCCTAGACTTTTCTATTTTTACCAATGAGTCCTTCGGATCCCCTCCTCTCTTCTTCTTCCTCTGGCACCCTCTGTTCCTCTGCTTCCCTGCTCTACCCTCTGCTGCCGGTTGTCAGTGCCGCCCACCGCCGCTCTAACTCCTCCCCGGCGCCACCTCATTCTCGAGCGGACTCCACGCGTCGCTCTCCCCCTTTCCCGGTCCTGCTCCCCTCCTCTGCTGTCCTTTTCCGCGAGCGCCACGGCCACCCGAGCTGTTACCGACCGCCACCTCACCGCCGCCGTGTCCCGTGCTCATGCTTGCTCTTTGTCCCTCCCTCTTCTGCCCAGCAGCACCAGCAGGTAGTACTGAACCCATTCCCTCCCTTTTTCCTTGCCACGCACACCCCGAGCCCCGAACACCACCGCCGCCTCCTTCTTCCACTCCAGCGACCCACTGGCCATCGTGGGCAGCTCACCCTAGCCCTCCCCGCACCACGACAACCCCTCAGCTAGCTTCCTTTCGACCCCGTGAAGCTTTATGACCCCTCAATCGGTTCCCTAGTGCACCACACCGGCTTCCCGATGCTCACCGGCGTCTTCCTCCACCGCCCTCGTCACTGCCTCCGCCGATCGTCCCTATCCCATGGCTATTATCCCCACTTGGATGCATCAGTGCATCACCCACGACTCACTGAAGCTCACGCGTAGGTCCTTCGCCGACGTTGGTCGCCGGAGCACCGCCGTCGCCATTGACCCCTCCGCCGCTGCTTCGGGCTCCCGTCGAGATCCTCCTTCCCGGCCATCCCTACCCTCGACAAGTGGTCCAATCGAACCGCAGTGAGCCCCTGGAACTTCTCCCCTCGGCCCTCGCCGCCGGTGGCCCTCTCCGCCGGAACACGGCCGCCTTTCCTCTGTTTCCCTTCCTCCTCCGGCCAAGGGCCTATTTGAATCGATTTTAAAAGCTCCAAGGGTATTCCTGCAAAATTACAGAGCCCCCCCTTTTGAAAGCAGTGAACTTCAAAAATGTGTAGCAAAATTGTAGAAAATTCAGAAATATGTCAAACAAGTTGAGTTTGAATCCATATGTTAAATGCTACAACTTTTGTATTGTGATCATGAGATGAATATGTGTATTTTGTGCTGCAATTTAATTAGTAACTAATGAGTACTTTAATTAAATCTTTTAATCCATAGCATTTCTGGGGCTCAAATTTGAAACATGAGATGTATGTTCAATAAGTAGAGCTGTGTAAAATTTGGAAGCTCAGAACAGCCCACTAGCTATGATGTTTAGATGACTTTGCTTTATGTTGATAAAAGTTTCATAATTTAATTCCAGATGGATCTCTTCATATTTATTGCTGAAATTTTTACCTTAGCTTTGTTTCAGTATGTATAATCCAAGATAAAAGTTTGAGAGTCAGAACCCTAGTGTAGCTTCAGTAATAAGATTTAAGCTTAGATTCAAAGGAAATTCATGAACAATAGCTCTAGTTCATGAAAAATTATGAAAATATTTTGAGGTGTTGCTCTTGAGTAGTGTGACATGTCCACAAATTTTTAACCTATGATCAGGTGCAGAACAACCAGAATAAATAGAACTTAATATAATAATGCTATATTCCTAACTTAGAGTTTATTTAATTAATCAAAGTAAGTCCATAATTGAATAATAACCTAGGGTTATTAAAGATAATTAGCTAGTCAAATAAATAAAGTTGTTAAATGTAATTAGTTTGATTGTTTAAGATAACCAAACATGCTACCTAATATAGTTATTTTAAATGTTTGGGGTAAACAACCATGTTACTTAATGTAACTAGGTAGTTTGGTTAATACCCGATAAATGACTGCCCAGTAAAGAGAAATTGTGTTGTTTGCTAGTATGTAATGTTAGTTTCTTTGGATTGCAACTTTATCGGGAAGTGAAATGAAAGTGTATGCATCCATTGAACCACATCTTTGCATATCATATAGACTCGACCACTCTCGCTGATGGAGACTACAAACTGATCCTGGAACCAGAAGGAGGTTATTCTGAAGATCCCAGGAACGTCATCGGAAATCTAACTGAAACTCCGAACCAAAATTTGGAAAACTTTGACACTCCTACCCCCAGCCCCACTCAAGAAGGGAAGCCCCGGACATAAATCCGCTACTTTATTTACACTGTAATCTACATTTATATATATATACTTGTGCATTAAGTTCTTAGGAGTTGTCTGAAAATCCTAGTTGCATATTCGTAGGAACCAATGTACTGAATACTAGAACTTGAGTCCGAATAGCTGCTATGCTAATAGGACCGGTAGAAGTTGAGTGATTGCCTATCACTCGCGAGCTTTATAGGAATTGTAGTGTTTACATTCTTGTAATCACTATAAGGATGACGGACGGGATTTATGTGAAGTATCATGGTTGCGATGATATCCCATCTGTGTTGATGAATTTGGCTAAGGTCGCAGTGTGTGGTAGCGGTGGTTAAGCATTTGAAAGTACTAGCCACATGCCGTGAAATATGGTAAGAGGTAAGCCTAGTAACCAATTGGACCCACAAGTGGACATACCTCCCACCACTCGTATTTGGTTTTTCCGGTTACTCGCTTCGACGTGTGGGAATACGTGTTGCAGGGCAACCAGGAGTACGGTCATGTAGTCGCGCTACAGATGTACATCCTGCACATTGGATGTGCGTATGGTTCTGCAGTCGCTTGTGGTGGATCCGATCCACGAGTCGGAATGAAAGGCAAACGGTTGCTTCGGAACAATCGTTGGATGTTCCAAGCGTGTGAGTTGGGTTTGCCCTTGCAAGGTTATGAAATTCGATTCAGAATCATCCGTTTCTCGTGGAGATTGAGACTGCTTGATCCCTTTGCCATATAGAGTAACAAGAGCAACTTTATGGTTATTAAAGATGATGTTTGTTTAAAGATTTTACCGTGCTTGAATAGTATAGTTGCTTACCTAGAATGGATAATCAACTAGAACTTGAAAGCTAAAATTTGAAAATTAAGGATCTACTCTTTGTTGCTTTTCAGCTAAAAACTATACCAGAACCATTAAAAGCCTTCATAAGTCTAGTTACATGACTAGTATACTATGAACGGGTAAGTCTTGCTGAGTATTAGAGTACTCAGCCTTGCAATATAACTTTATTTCAGGAAATGTCTCTAAAGAACCTACTCTTCCTATGCCTTGGCCCTATGCGCTTCCCGATGGTTGGTCCGTGGAATGGGACCCGTCCCCGGCCAACACTGATCATACCGTGTGATGTCATGCCAGAGCTTAGCATGATGTCCGTACTGGTGATGTGTATAGTTATCGTATTTTAAATTCCACTGCCGTGAACTTGAACTTGAAACTGGTTTGTAATAATTCCTATCAGTTTGGAACTTATGTTACTTTTGGAAATTCTTGTAATATAAATGCCTGTGATGTAAAATATGATGGCGATTGTATCTCTGGACTCGCCTTCGTGCGAGGAACCTTGTTTGATCCTGCTTTCGGTGGTTTATCGGGACTTACCTGATAGACCAAGGGGTTACACCGTTTGAAGTACGATCGGCACCCTTGAGAGGGGACTTACGTACTTGAGCCGGTGTAATTCAGGTTGGTTCTGCCACAGCCCCCCCCGTTCTTCTTCCTCTGCCCCCCTCCTCTACCCCGCGGCAGCGCCGCCGCAGGCCGTCGTGCTACGCCGCCCGAAGTTCTCTTCTGCTCCAGCGCCGCTCCACGCGTCACCCCCGAGCCTGCCCACCGCCTCCTCTCCTTCCTGCTGGCTTCCCCCGAGCGAGCCACGCCGCCGCCCGAGCCGCCAGCAGCTACTTGCCGTCGCCACCATAGCTCACTGCCGCTGCAGCTCCACCGGCGCCATTGTCTACTCACGTAGCATCCACGCGTCGTCTCTAGGCCGGCCGCCGCCCTAGCTTCTTCCCTCTAGCCTTCTCCCATGTGCTCCACATCGCCCCGCCTCTGCTCGAGTTCTGCCCGGCTGCCACCTTGCCGCCGTCGTGCCTAGCCCCGTGCGTGCTTCCCCACCCTTCCTTGCTGGTATAAAACACTCAGTAGCTTCCCCTCCCTCCATTTCGCTCTCTCCGGCACTCGCATTCCACACCGAGCTTTGAATCCACCATTGCCGCTCGAGTTCTTCTCCGGCAACCTTTTTGCTCACTGTGGGCAGACCACCACAGCTCCTCCCGATCCACGACAGCCCCTCCTCTAGCTTCGCCATGATCCCGTGAAACTCACCGCCTTTCACTCGACTACTTTTGACCTCCAATTTTGTCGTCCCGGCGCTCGCCGGTGACCTTCTCTTCTGCCATCGTCATGGTCGCCGTGGGTCACCTCCTGCCCGTGGCTGTTAGCTTCTTTTGTGTGCGGCAATGCATCCCTCGTGGCTCGCTGCTGCTTGGGCGTAGGACCATTACCGCTGTCGATCACCGGAACATCACCATCGCTGCTGACCTCTCCGCCACCGCCTCGGTCTGCCGTGGAGATCTACCTTCCCGACCCCCTCGACCCTCACCAAGGTGATCAATCAGACCGTCTTGCTTTCCTGGAGCTTTTCCCCGACCTCTGACCCACCGCCGATGAGCCATCACGCTGGAACACCATCGCCGTGGTTGAGCTCCATCGCCGCCGCCTCGGTTCACCGCCGTTCCACCCCCTCCGACCAACCCCGACCTGCACAGCACCCCTAGCTAGGACCGCCCTAGTTCCCTGGAACTTCCTGGCTGGTTCCCCCTCGCCGCCGACGATCGCCGTCGCCAGAATTTGGCCGGCACATCTCAGCCTCTCTGTCCCGACAAGCCAGGGACCCAATTGCAATGATTTAAATCTTCCCGAGGGCCTGGCTGCAAGGTTCCAGTCCCTCCCCTCTTTTCAAAATTAGTGATTTTTAGATATTTGTAGAAATGTGTAGAAAATTCAGAAAAATGTCAAACCGGTTTTGTTTGAACCCTTGAAATAAATTCTACAACTTTTGTTACTAATGTTTGGTTCGAAACCAAATACTTTTTTAGTTATTTTAAAACTTAACAAAAGGGTATCTTGAGCAAACTTATGCATGCTAGCTCTAGTGTTTGTGAATTTTGGTGAGTAGCCTGTATAGGATATGTGTGAGCTTGTGCGAAAAATTCACTTATAGTAATGAACCCTAGCTTGAATTAATTTAAACTTATGCAAATCAAGCTTGAGATGGTTTAAATTTATTCAAGCATGTTATTAACATTTTCATGCTTAGATCTTTTTACCATGTGATATTCTGCAATAGAGTAGATCAAAGTAAATCTTTCAAAAATTTATAACACTGTCTTGCTTAAGATTTGAATTTAAACTTGACATTTGAATTAAATTCAAATGCTTTAGTATTTGTTTTTAGAAAATTCTAAAAAAATCATAGTAAGCTCATCCATTAGGAATAAGCTTACTCACAAATATACAAGACCATAGCCTTTATGGATTTCAAAATAAAAATCAAACATGTTAACTTAATTCAATTAAAATAATTAATTTGATAATTGAATCAAAGTATACATGGTGAATTGGAATTCAAACTTTCTGCTTTATGAAAATATGTTTATCAATTAGTTGGATTGCAACTTTATCATGAAGTAAAATTCTTAACTCAAGAACCATCTAATTCAAATCATTGCATATCATGTAGAGTCAACGACACTCAACGACGGAGACTACGAACTAGTCCCAGAGCCCGAGCCAGAATTTTCTGAAGATCCTGCGAATGTCGCCGAGGTTATAACTGAAGCCCCAAACCAAAGTTCGGAAGTCTTTGACACCACTGACCCTAGCCCCGCTCAAGAAGGCAAGCCCTGATGCATAACCCAGTATTTTAAATTACTACACTTGTGTCGTTTTATCTTTATATATATCTATATTATGCATTAAGTCTAGGAGTTGATATGGAAACCTATGTGACATCCTGCTGCCGCTGTTCAGCCCCTGCCTACTCTCTCCTCATGCGTTCCCCCTACTCCTGCCGCCGCTGTAGCCCTTCCCCGGTGTCCTCTCTTGCGCGCGCCACGGTGCTCCCGAGCGCTTGCCGGCCGCCACCTCGCCGCCCGCCATCCTGAGTGCAGCCGTGGCCATCCTTTCCTCTATTTTTTTTTCTCTTCTGTAAACCCAGTGAGGCTACAAACCCGACTGAACTTCCCCTTTCCTTCAGCTGCATTGCCCTGCTTCCTCCTCGCGACACCGAGCCGCCGCCGTTGTTTCTCACCGGAATACTCCCCAATCGTGCCACCTTGCCCAAATTCACTTGGCCAGCTACTTCTCCACCCTCTTCCCCAGCTCCTCGACTTGATCTAGCCTAGTCCCCAACCTTCCTCCACCGGAATTGCCCTCACCCCGAGCCACCGCTCAACGGAGCCGTCCGAGCTCGACCCCGTCGTCGACAGCTCCCTCCGCTTGAACTCCGGCTCCTCCAGGTATATAGATCGACTCCCCGTAGCACACCGATCCTCGTGCGTGTGTTTGACCTCCATGTTCACTGGCCCTTCGCCGGGAACGGCGATGAGCCGCCACGGCCGCCGCACCTTCCCGTCGTCGGCCATGTCCCACTGCTGCCCATCCAGCACACCCCCTTCCCGTGCACTCCCTGGGTCCCGTAGGTCGTCTTTAGCCCGTCCTCCTCGCCGGAAAGCTCGCCACCGGCGAGAACACCACCTAAGTCGATCGGCTAGCCGTCGCCAAGGTCAAGCAGGGACCCATCTGCAAATAGATTTCTCGCCCTAGGGACCCCAGTGCAAGAATGCCCGAGACCCCCCCTAAGTTTGCTATTATTTCATGTGATGCTGCTGCTGTCTTGTAAATTTCATAACAAACGGTAGAAAAATCTAAAAATTACAAAACTAATTTTAGTAGAAACTAGATTTTAAATCCTACAACTTTTGTTAAATGAGTTTGGTTTGAATCTGAGTATTTTTTAATCTATTTTAAATCTAAGATAAGGGAGTATAATGTCCATAGCTCTTACATGTTAACTTTGTTGATCATGATTTTTGGTATACAATTTCTATAAATTATGTATGAATTGATGTGGAATTTTTAAACCTAATTTTATCTTGTAACTTAAATTCTTTTAAGTTGATCAAATTCAATTTGTTTTATAATAGAATTAGCTAATCATACCTATTAAAGCTTAACTAATTAGATCTCTTGGTCATAATCTTTTAAGTATGTAATTGATCTATATTTAAATTTTCAAAACTTTATAATTTTATTTACCCAAGGATTAAAATTCAAATTTGATTTTGAGTCTAAACTTAAAATATTTTAATGCTTGTATTCAATTAATTTAATGCTATGTCCTAAGTTGAATATAAATGATAATTCAAAACTAGGATTCCTTTTTGTGCCATGAGTACTTGAGTGTTAGCCTTTTTGGATTACAAATTATTGTAAAATAAAATAAAAGGGTATGCATTCCTTAACTTTATATCTTTGCATATCATGTAGACCCAACTACTTTCGTCGATGGTGATTACGAGCTGATCGCGGACCAAGCCGTGGAAATTCCTGCAGACCCCGGAGACGCCGTCGAAAGTCTAACTGAAGCTCCGAACCAAAGTTCGAAAAACCTTGACCCTACTGCCCCCAACCCTACGCAAGAAGGCAAGCCCCGGATATAACCCACTATTTTATTTACACTGCAATTTATATCTATTACATATTTCTATGCATTAAGTTCTCAGGAGTTGCTTGAAACCTTAGTTGCATTCTCCTAGGAACCAATGTGATGGATACTAGCACTTGAGTCCGAATAGCTGCTACGCTAATAGGACCGGTAGAAGTCAGGTGATTTCCTGTCACTCGCGCGACATAGGAGTTGTAATGTTTATATTCCTGCAATCACTATAAGAATGACGGACGGGAAGAATATGAAGTATCATGGTTGAGACGACACCCCGTCTGTGTTGTTGGATTTTGATAAGGTCGCAATGTGTGGTGATCGGGGTTAAGCGATTGAAAGTACTAACCACATGCCGTGAGTTTTGGGTAAGCGGCAAGCCTAGTAGCCAATCGGCCTGAGGAGTGGACATACCTCCTACCACTCGTATTTTGGTTCTTCCTGTTACTCGATTTGACGTGTAGGAATACGTGTTGCAAGGGCAACCAGGAGTACGGTCATGTAGTCGCGCTACAGGCGTACGTCCTGCACTTTGGAAGTGCGTATGGTCCTGCAGTCGCTTGTGGTGGCTCTGATCCACGAGTCGGAATAAAAGGCAAACGGTTGCTTCGGAATGACCCTTTGGTGTTCCAAGCGTGTGAGTTAGGTTTACCCTTGCAAGGTTGGAAATTCGATTCAGAATTGTTTGTTTCTCGCGGAGATTGAGACTGCTTGATCCCTTTGTCACATAGAGTAACAAGAGCAATCATATTGATAATAATGCTAATGCTTGACCAAAGATTATACCATGCTTGCTTAGTTATAGATGCTTATCTAGAACAGATAATCAACTAGAATCTGAAAGCTAAAAGTTAAAGATAAGGATTCACTCTTTACTGCTTTTCAGCTAAACACTAAACTCAGAACCAGTGTAAGCCTTCATAAGTCTAGATACATGGCTAAGTATACCATGACCGGGTAAGTCTTGCTGAGTATTAGAATACTCAGTCTTGCCTTGAAACTTTTATTCAGGTAATCCTCCTGATGACTCAGCACTGCCTGTACCGTGGCCCTATCCCCTGCTTGATGGTTGGTCCGTGGAGTGGGACCCATCCCCGGCCGAGTGATGTCATGCAAGGGCGAGCATGACATCCACAATGACGACGTGTACAATACCTTACTTTGAATTCTGCTACTTGACCTGAAACTTATGTCTGTTTTGTAATAATTTCCCAGTTGGGAAAGCTATGTTACTTTTAAACACTAATGTAATATATCTGCCTGTGATGTGAAATGTGATGGCATTTGTATCTCTGGACTCGCCTTCGTGCGGGGTACCTTGTTGATCCTGCATTTGGTGGTTTATCGGGAAGTTACCCGACAGGCCAAGGGATTATACCGTTTGAAGCACGTCGGAGCCCGCAAAAGTGGACTCGCGTACTTGAGCCGGTGTAATTCGAGTTGGTTCTGCCACAACTAGTATCAGAGCTAACAAGTGTACACTGGAGATGTGAAGTGCCTTAAAAATACTTTCGGTATAAAATTCGACCAACAAAATATTTTGCAAAAGTACGTTGGGTTCGTTAAGGCTGTGCTTAGTGCGTAAAGCCCTAGGGTGATGTTTAAAGGGAAAGTAGAGGTGGCTATAATATATATATATATATATATATATATATATATATATAACTCTAACTCCCAGCATTACTTTTCTATCAAAACTTAAATTTATGTATAACCCAACTTTACATTTGTAACGACACCTTCGATGATGAGGTAAGAAGGTAAGGATCCTCAGCCAACTGAGGGAGCTTGGCCTTCCTGTCGGTGATGCGAACCAAACGCTGTTTCTCAAGCAGTGGCTTACTTGAGATGCTGCCAATATACCAACCTCGGTTGATTATATTGGGAGTATATGGTTCGGCGCAGGGTATGGCGATCGCTGTTCATACCCCCACATTTTGCGGTATCCCCTGTGAATACATTATTATTGACGTATGCTAACATTGTCTGTATGGCGGTAATAGTACAGATGCTGTTTCTATAGTGAACAGTAATGATTGGGGATGCTTTCATGACATGCTGGCATGAAAGGTTCATTGGATATATATAATGTGATCTTTTGCAGGTATACTAACCACGATTAAGAGGTTAGGACGAGTAGGATTTATCGGCTAGTTATTAGGTAGAGACGTATGTGTTATGCCATCGAAACTAATTATGTAAGTCCGAAGATATTCGCTAGTTGTTTTTGGTTGAGAGGACGAATAGTACGTGCGTGCATAATTCCTTGACAAACAAAAGAATATAATGTATGTTTAAAGTTTTGAAAGGATGAGTAGTAGGTTGTTTATCTTTGATATGGGTTAATGGGGTTCTTGTGGTAGTGTTGGTCAAGAATCTTAAGTTTTCATCCAGGTTCTAGATCTTGCTGTTGCTAGTATTAGTCGTCTTGTTCCATTTACCTTGTGACTTTCTAGCAAGGTAAACACATCTCACCATTTGCATTCTTGTTGCAGATGGCAGCCCCTTCTAATGTCTTTTGGGATCTAGAAGGGCATCTCCATACCAATGCCCTGCACTGGGAAGGTTTCCCTCGTTTACTTTGGGAATCCTTGCAGTCATTCCACTATACGGAACCTCCCCAATATAATGCTGTTGAGTATCTGGAAGAAGGAGTTCATAGAGCTCAAGTCAGGATGACCATTCCTCAGCATCCTTTTCGCTCGCAATGGCAGCCCATTGAAATCAACATGATGGGCTATCGAATAGTGGATACCATTGAAGGAGCGGCATTAGAAGCAATTTATCATTTTTGCAATCAGCACCTGAAAGAAGTTGCAGGACAGCCCATTGGGTTATTTTCAACGACAAGTCCCGATGAGCCGGAATGGAATCTCAGAATCATCCCTGAGAGTCATAGATTGGATGGTCCACCGGAAGAAGCGCTCCAAGGAATGATGCGGTTTATGAATGTACAGTACCATTATCAACTGCTCCTACGTCGTGAAATGGGTCGGGTGATCCATGTCGCATGAAGTCACTATAGAGAGGCTGATAGACAAAATACTCAAGTTGATCAGCTTCGAGCTTTAGTGACTCAGAAGGATGAGATTATCACAGCACGGGATGAAACCATCCTTCACCGAGAAGATCAGATCAACGAGAGTGATCATATAATCACCCAGCGCAACACCATCATTGAGTTCCTTCAGGAACAAATCCATGATCTGATCCTCGCGGCTGATGACGCTCAGGCTCAACTTGAAGAACTGTAGCAGCCACCAATACCTCCTGTCTTACCTGCAGTACCTGAGGCCGAAGAAGAAGATCCAGAGGAGATTGAGGGAGTCTGAGAACTTGATTCTGAGCATGGGGACCCTGTTCTTAGCCCCCACCATTCTTCTTCTGGCAGTCAGTCTTCTGTAGGCAACTTTGATGATTTCTAGTTGTTGAATCGTCAATTTCTTTCTAGTTGTAATCTGTGAGGAGTGTGATATCTTAGATAATATGTAGTCTGTTTAGACCTTGTGCCATCTATTGTAACATAAATGGCCGGTGTATGGATCCTATGGTTGTGTCATGAGGGAAAACTATCAACACCCACATTGTAATATAAGCTTCATGTTTTATCTTCTTGATCTTTATCTTGATGTTCTGAAATGAGAGGATTGAATGGAATATGTGCATTACTTATATGAATGCTGTATCTTTTGAAATTGGGAGTAAGGTTATGTGATTAATAATGGACGTCTCCTTATTTTAGATGGTTGGAGCCACGCGTGGGATCCCGAAAGGCTTCCGGGCAGAACAAGCTAGTGGTCCTCAACAACCGCCACCGCCACCTCCTAACCTAGCCGAGGTGATGGCACGGCAAACGAAACTTCTTAATCTGCTGGTACAAGCACAGTAGAACCAGCAACGTCAACAGTTACGAGGAGGTCATGATGACCTCAACCCTCTAGCGGCCAGCTATCAGGACTTTCTTAGTACCCAACCTCCATTCTTCAGTAAGGCTGAAGAACCTTTGGACGCTGATGCCTGGCTTCATATCATCGAATCGAAGTTCGCCCTCTTGACTATACCTTGTGTGGACTCGAATAAGGCTTCTTTTGCTGCCCAGCAGCTTCGCGGTGCTGCTCGTATATGGTGGGATAATTTCTATGCCATGCAGCCCGCGGGACATGTCATCTACTGGGATGAGTTCCAGACTGCCTTCAGGGCACATTACATTCCCGAAGGATTACTAGAACGGAAGTTGAACGAGTTCTTGGCACTCACCCAGGGTTCCAATACGTTATTGCAGTATGCACAGACTTTTAATCATCTATGCCAATATGCTGGATACTATGCAGACAATAATGCCAAGAAACAAGATCATTTTCGTCGTGGCCTTAATACCAAGCTCAAAGAGCGCCTGAATTTTGTTAGGGCTAATAATTTTAGCGAGCTGGTTAATATGGCCTTAACCCAGGAGGATTGTATCATGGCACATCATGCTGAAAAGAAAAGAAAGACTCCTACTGGACCCTCAAGTGCTCAATCACTGAGGTATCGGGTTGTTCCTAACACCCAGATTAGAGCACCACAGAGGAATGCCCCGTTTGGCAGATTGGTTTTTAGTCCATCCCAACAACAAGGCAGGTATAGACCTCCCGTACCGCCACCGCAACAACAACAATCTGGTCCAAGACCAAATGTACAACAAGCTCCACAGAAAAGCAGTAATTATCGCTGTTTCAATTGTGGGAGTGCAGACCATTTCATCAGGGACTGTCCGCGACCCAAGAAACCCAACCAAGGACAAAGTTCCAGTCAAGGTAATCAGAACAAGGGTAAAAGGCCGATGATGCAAGTCCGGCAAGGACGAATTAATTTCACCACCCTTGCGGAACTCCCAGACGGAGCCCCTGTCATGTCGGGTACGTTCTCCATCCATCACCAACCAGTTGTTACATTATTTGATTCTGGAGCAACTCATAGTTTTATTAGTAACAACTATGGTACCCGAATAAGACTTGATCCTTGTCCTACCCAAGGATCATATATGATTTCTACCCCTGGAGGAATGATTACTTCTAATCAAATGATTAGAAGTGTACCAATTCAGTTAGGCAGCAAAGTAATCAAAACTTATTTGATCTTGCTAAACTTAGAGGGTATTGATATTATACTTGGGACCAATTGGATGACTGAACACCGAGTGCGATTAGACATCGTTTCCCGAGCTATTGAAATTGATTCACCATATTATGGAACCATTACCCTCTATTTGCCCCAACAGGAATATCTGTATCCTTGTACTTATGCTATCACGGCCATCAAAGTAAGAGATATTCCTGTAGTTTGTGAGTTTCCCGATGTCTTTCCAGATGACTTGCCTGGAATGCCACCAGACAGAGACATCAAATTTATTATTGAACTTCAGCCTGGCACTGCTCCTATTTCCAAGAGGCCCTATCGCATGCCTCCAAATGAATTGGCTGAGTTAAAAATTCAACTTCAAGATCTTCTTGATAAAGGGTTCATACGCCCAAGTGCTTCACCTTGGGGTTGTCCCACTCTCTTCGTCAAAAAGAAGGACAATAGCCTAAGGCTATGTGTCGATTATCGTCCACTCAATGCAGTCACTATTAAAAACAAGTATCCTCTTCCCCGCATTGATATTTTGTTCGATCAACTAGCTGGAGCTAAGGTTTTCTCTCAAATCGACTTACGCTCTGGCTATCATCAGATCAAAATGAAGCCTTGTGACATTCCAAAAACGGCTTTCTCGACCAGATATGGATTGTATGAATATCTGGTTATGTCATTTGGGCTTACTAATGCCCCGGCATATTTCATGTATCTCATGAATTCAGTCTTTATGATGGAACTTGATAAATTCGTCGTGGTCTTCATCGATGACATTCTAATATACTCCAAAACTGAAGAAGACCATGCTAATCATATACGTATCGTTCTTCAATGACTACGTGATTATCGCCTTTATGCCAAATTCTCAAAATGTGAATTTTGGCTAAATAGTGTGAAATTTCTAGGACACACTATCTCTAGTGAAGGCATATCGGTTGATCCAACCAAAGTCCAGGAAGTTATGGATTGGAAGACTCCAACTTCAGTCCATCAAATTCGAAGTTTTCTTGGATTGGCGGGATATTATCGCCGATTCATTCTAGATTTCTCCAAGATAGCCAAGCCTATGACTGAGCTACTCAAGAAAGAAGTTAAATACCGATGGGATGATAAATGCGACGAAGCATTCCATACCTTGAGGAAGCTTCTAACCACCACGCCCGTGTTAGCTCAGCTAGATAACACCCAGCCTTTTGATGTCTACTGTGATTGTCACACCCGATTTATAAAGAACATAAATCGAGCAATCATATATGCGCCAGGATCAAGTCACGCATATATACAACAGAATCATCAAGATATCACAACACATATCACGAATAACATTAATATAAATCGTAAATGAATCATAAATGAATTATTTTATTACAACCGAATCAAGAATCGGTTCAAGCGTTGCGGAAGCGTAAAAGAGATACATGTAGGGCTGGGCACCACAGGGACGTCGACTGGGAGACAAACACCTAGAAGTCATCAAAGCTGTTGACGTAGTCCTCCATGTTGCCGGGCACTGAGCAGCAGTCGAAGATATCCGAAACAGAATAGAAAAGTAGAGAGGCAAGGGTGAGTATAAACTCGTACTCAACAAGTATAACACGGGTATGAGGCTCTAAGGTTAGCTGACTCAACTGCATTAGCTTTTAATATTGGCAAATTTCATTAAAGCTAGTTACTACAGGTGGATGAATTACCATAAACCCAAATTGCATAAGAATTAATCAATATTAATTAAGAACTACTGAAAACCACCCAAACCAAAACCACCCGGGGAAATCTCCCTAACCAAAGGTTGATAACCCCACTAATCAGATGGAGGATCTGGGCCGCTCATGGCTGTGAGCACAGCTGATATATCGATTTTACACTCTCGAGAGGTTGCACAACTTTACCCACAAGTCGTGAGCTACGCTAGCAGTTCATCACACTTCCTTAGGTGAGATGGCTAGCAAGCACACTACGAGACCGTTACAAAGGACCACGTTGGTAAGGTGTAACCGCTAAGGATTCCTTATCAGCGATGATGGGGCCCACCTCCGGGGGTACAAGCACACAGCACAGACCAAGCCGGAGGAGCAGGGACCATTGAAGCCTACCACCCCTCTTGCCCACGCAGGTAAGTTACTCCCGAACCAACACGACCTAATTAGTAAGTCAAGACCGTCCCATTCCAGTCTTGTGGTTGCGCGGTTGTCCCAGGTTATCGCTCTATGAACCGGTCCTTATGGAGAGTGGCCAACCAAGCACTAAGCACCGTGCTGGCCCCCTAAACCATGTTTCTAACAAAAACATCTTTTAAGGACGCACAAACCACTCAAGCACACAGCACAGAGGGTTGGCTCCAGAATTAAGTTGCATAAGACCATTAATCAAATTAATTAAAAAGGACTCAGATATGTTATAGCACAGCAACCTAGCACAACTAACCAAAAAATGCAACCCAAACGATATATATAGGATATAAAGGTGGCTAGGAAATCCTTATAGGCATACAGAATTAAAATGCAGTATGAAATTAAATCTAAAAGTGATAGGATGTTCATGTTATACTTGCCTTCCTCGAAACTCTCCTGCTGCTACTCAAACTGCTCAGAAGATGGCAGCTCCTGGTACTGGTCCAAAGGCTCCGCGCCTACTCACGATCGCAACGCCAAAACATAATCCAGCACATACACATACATGCAAACAAGGATAAAATATAAGAAACAGTACAACATTTCATCAAAACAGCACACAAAACTAGTCTAAAGCTATTCTACGTGTTACAACGATCGCGTGGATATAAAGAACACCTAAAACGGAGCTAAAACGCGAAAACTACGCTTGAAACAAGATCCAGGGACCTATTTGTGAGAAAAACAGAACTTCCAGGGGGTTCTATGCGAAAACTGGGGACCTAAACATAATTAAAGCATAGACTCAGGGGCTCGCACGTGAAAACACACGGCATGGACTGCGGGTATGAAAACTGGAAAGCTCAGGGGCTTAAACGAATAAAACAGGGCCTAACTGTAAATACTTTTGAACTACATGGGAGCGCGGGTTGATACCAGGAAAATCCGAGGGCTCTTTAGCAAAAGAAGCGGGCTGAAGCGGTATCTTCTGTTCTGGGCCCTTGGATCGTCATCTAACGGCTCGGATTAGATCTGTTACTCGAAGGGGTACGCGCGGTCCTCACCCATTGGATCTCGATCCGGCGGCTCTAATCTATCATGGCTCGATCTAATCCTGTCCGCTCACCTCGCATCCTACGGCTCGGGCAGATGGGCGCGCGGGACGGGGGCGCCGGCCATCGGAGCTCGGCTCCCGCGGCAGAGGCTCGCTGGAGCTGGCCAAACTCGGCCGTCCGGGCTCGGATTTGGACGATGTCAAGCCCTAGAGGTCGAGCACGACGTGGGGAACTCGTCTAGGTGCTCAAGAAGGTGAGCTAGAGCTCGGGTAGGTGCTCCCCACGGCAAGGGCGGCTCGGGTTCACGGCTGCAAGGAGTACGCGCATGTGCAGAGGGGGTTAGGGAGGGAAAAGAGGCACGGCGCGCTCCTTACCACACCGGGGTGCTGCGACGACGGTTGGAGGCTGGGGATCGAGGGCGCCGATGTCGAATCGCGGTGGCGCAAGGTGAGTCGGTGGCGGCGCTGTCTTCGGGTCGAGCGGCGGTACGGTGGCGCTAGGGCACAGAGGAGAGCTGAGGGAGATAGCGGCGGCTGAGAGGAAGCGCGAGTGAGCGGCCGGGCTAAGAAAAGGGGCGAGCGGCCTTGGCGTGCGGATCAACCGAGCAACCGAGCGGCCGCATCTCACGGGTTGTTGCGGCACCGTCTCAATCCGTGCGCGGGTGCACTTCTAGAAGCTCCTAGGCGCGGACGGGATCAAGGTGCGGCTCGGGGGGGAAGGGCCCGGGAGCACGGCAAGGTGGGGCCACGGCCAGTGGCCGAGCGGCCGGCCGGCGGGGAAGAACAGGGGAGGGGGAAAGAAAGGAGGGGGAGGAGCTGACGTGTGGGGCCACCTCGTCAGAGAGAGAAGAGAGGAAGGGAGCGCGTGGGGTGGCCGGCTGAGAGAGGGAGTAGGCCAGGGCGCGGCCCACGCGGGAGGGAGAGAGTAGAGGGGGACCCGAGGGGGGGAAGAAGAGGGGGAGAGAGATAACTGGGCCGGGCCTATGGGGTTTGGTTTGCTTCCTTCCCTTTTCTCTTCTCTTTTCTATACTTCAAACATTCAAACAATGCCATTTGAATTCAAACAAATTTGAATTCCAATCCTATAAACTCAACACAAGATAAATAATGCTCCAGCATGAATGCACAAACACGTTGACCTTATAGTAAATTTTAATTACTTGCGTTAGAAAATTACTTTAAATGTGAGATAAATTAGGGAAAACCCTGGAAATTTTATTTAAGCCCAAATAAACTCAATAAAAAATTTAGGAGAATTACATTAGGGTGTTACAAACCTACCCCCCTTACAGGAATCTCGTCCCGAGATTCTGATAGGCTAGCTAGCAAAGAGATCGGGATATGTCTTTCTCAACTCATCTTCTCGCTCCCAAGTAGCCTCATCCTCCGTATGATGACTCCACTGAACCTGGCACATCTTGATCTTCTTGTTTCTGGTAACTCTCTCAGATGTCTCCAGAATCTTCACCGGATGCTCGATATAGGTCAGATCCTCCTGCACATCCAACCCTTCTATCGGTGCTTGCTCTTCTGGCACCCTCAAGCACTTCTTCAGCTGAGACACATGAAACACATCATGCACTCCTGAGAGACCGGGAGGTAACTCCAAACGATATGCCACTTCACCTTCCCGTTCCAACACCTTGAATGGACCAATGTATTGAGGGGCTAGCTTCCTTCTCACATTAAACCTGCAGATTCCTCTCATCGGCGAGACCTTCAGTGTGATATCCAGGTAGATAGACAATTAGATGTTAAATTTGGGTATAATATATATAAGCAGGATATATGTATACAACTTGTACAAAGCAATAAGGGTATATTTGTAAATTATGAGTTTTATAACTTCTCATGTGCAAGTGTGTGAAAATGTTCTTAAATGCCAAAATTCAGATGACTATAGAAAAGAAAAGAGCAAAGGTTAAATAAACACAAAGGGAAATAGACTTTATATGAAATTAAGGACCTTTATGTAATTAATACAAACATAAAGACTTACATGTGAAATGGTAAAAAGATAAAAGTAAAACTTAGTTTTACCTAAGGACTCAAGTGTAAGAAGAGCTAGTCATGATTACTGCAGAAAGAATTACAGAAAGGACCCCAAACATTAGGGCATTTTGTTTTAATTAACACATAAAGGTTAAAATTTGAATTGAGTTCCAATTTTCAAAATAAAACCGTACCCTTTAAGATTTCAAACCCAAACCTTAAAGCAATATTGTAGAGCTTGAAAAACTCTACAACTTTCATGTTGAGCACTTTTCCATTTGACCCTTGTAGCAGTGAGAAAACTTTAGTTTACAGAGGGGTCCCTGAACTCTTTGGAATTTACGAACTAGTCCTCCTGACATCCCTTGCTTCGTCTTCCTCTGGCGCGCGCCGCTTCCCTCTCTGCGCCGCTCCTGCCACCACCGCTCGCCGCCGATGCCGCGTCCCGAGCACCACCTCCTGCTGCATTTCGCTCCCACGCGTCGCCCTTGCCTTGTTCCACTTCTGCTCCCCTCCCTTTCTGGCATTCCCCGCGTTTGCCACGCGCACGCCGTCGCTGTGCGGCCGCCACCGAGCTGCCGCCGTGGCGAGCTCCAACCCGAGTGCCTGCTCCTATGTTTGCAAGCGCACCAGTATCCCCAGGATCCCTTCGACCTATTCCAACCAACAGCTTGCCATTTGCTCGTCCCTAGCCCTCGGAACGCCATAGCCATCGCCGCCCGAACGCCGGCGAGCACGAGCTCACCGTCGTCCCACTCTTCTGCAACTGCTCCGCTTGCACCCACCTCGCCGTTAGCTCCACCGCATCCTTGCGCAGCTGTTCGGCCAACCATTTTCCCCACTTGGCCACCAGAACGCCGCCGCGCCATTCTTTCCCCGCCGCCGCCTCGGCACCGCCGTGGGTAGCCCATCCCGAGCCATTTCACGCCACCTCCGTGCTCTAGACTGCACCACATCACCCCCACGACGCTCCCCGACCGATCCATTGGGTGTCTAAGGCCTTACATTGGCTCCCCGACGAGCTCCCCGAACTTTCTTGTCGCCGCCGTGACCGGTCCACCGTGGGACTCCACCTTCCGGCCTCCCCTAGCCCCAGTTGACCCCGGCCTGAGCTCCAGCACATCCCCAGGCAGCTCCCAGACCTCTCCACCGTCGTCCAAAGGCACCAGAACACTGCCCCACCGAGCCACTTCGCCGCCGGCCGCAGGTCCTCGTCGCGCCGCCGCTCCGAGCCGTCTCTCTCCAATTCTCGGCTCGCGCAGGTGCGCATCGAGCCCTGGATGCTCTCCCATCCCTCTGTTCCCATCCCCAGAGCTCGCCATCGCCGGAATCGGCCGGTCAACGTCGGGTTGTTATCTTGACCGAGGGGGGGGATTGGAGGAGGGACTGCGGGTTAGAAGAAACGAAAATCCAGGGGGTTTTGTGTTAAGTTCCAGGGACTGATGTGTAAACCTTATTTGAGTTCTTGCTGTGAACTTTGAAAATGCATAGAAAACAGTAGAGAAATCAGAAAAATGTGAAATTGGTTGGGTTAGAAACCTTATGATAAGCTCTGCAACTTTTATTTTGTCACCATACCATGAAAGTACATAGTTTGTTCTGTATTTTAAATGCTAGTAAAAACATGCATTAATTAAATCTTGTGATCCATAGCTTTGTTGCTGTTAGTTTTTGGAGCATGTGTTGTAGGTAATGTAAATAGCTCTGTGTAAATTCTTGAGGCCTAGATCAGCTCTCTAGCTAAAGTAATTGGTTACTTTTGTTATAAGTTAGTAAAAGCTTGACAATTTAATTTCAGAAGTATCTATGCATATTTAGGGATGAAATTTTTACTATAGTCTAGTCTTTATGAGTGTGATATAACATAAAAATTTGAGAAGCAGAAACCTAATATAACTTAAGTTATAAATTTCAAACTTAGATTTCAAGATAAATCATAACTAATAATTAAAATGCATGAAAATTTATGAAACTTTTCTAGAATGCTAGACTTGAGTAGTTTATGATGCTCTTAAATTTTGAACCCTAATTTTAGTATAAAATTCTAGTCATAATTACACCTTGAAATTTCAAATCTTGATTAGGCAAGTTGTTATTTATTTTATAAAATATCTTGAGTAAAGTTATTTCAATTAAACCCACTTAGGATAATCAGATATACTACCTAATAAAATTAAAGAGGATGTTTAGGGTAACCCCCCCCGGTTGCCTAACGAGACTAATTAGTTTAATTAGTACTCGATAAATGACTGCCCAGTACAGGGTAGTTAGATTATCATCATAATGTGATCTTTCTTAAATTGGATTGCAACTTTATTGTGAATTAAATAAAAATATATGCAGTTTACTTATAACCTTGCATCTCATATAGACTCGACCACTCTCGCCGACGGGGATTATCAGTTGATCCCGGAACAAGAAGAAGGTTATTCTGAAGACCCCGGGACTCTTGTCGCAGATTTCTCTGAAGCCCCGAACCAAGGTTCGGAAGATAATAGTTTGACTAACCCCAACCCTGCCAGCGAAGGCAAGCCCCGGACATATCCCCTACCTTATTACACTGCAACTTATATTACTTATATATCTCTTTATGCATTAGGTTCTTAGGAGTTGTTTGGAAACTTAGTTGCATTGTTCTAGGAACCAATGTATTAAACATTAGAACTGAGTCCGACTAGCTGCTCTGCTTATAGGACCGGTAGAAGTCGAGTGATTTCCTGTCACTCGCGCGACTTAGGAATTGTAATGATTTACATTCCTGTTATCACTATAAGGATGCCGGACGGGAGTTTTATGAGGTATCATGGTCAAGATGATACCCCGTCTGTGTTGATGAATTTGTTAAGGTCGCAGTGTGTGGTAGCGGTGGCTAAGCGTTTGAAAGTACTAGCCACATGCCGTGAAATATGGTAAGCGGTAAGCCTAGTAACCAATCGGCCCGAGGAGTGGACATACCCCCCCACCACATGTATTTGCTTCTTTTGGTTACTTTGTTCGACGTGTAGGCATATGTGTTGCTGGGCAACCAGGAGTACGGGTTTTGTAGTCGCGCTACAGACGTACGTCCTGCACTTTTGTAGTGCGTATGACCTGCAGTCGCTTGTGGTGGCACTGATCCACGAGTCGGAATGAAAGGCAAACGGTTGCTTCGGAGTTACCCTGTGGTATTCCAAGCGTGTGAGTTAGGTTTACCTTGCAAGGGTTGAATCTCGATTCAGAATCGTCCGCCTCTCACGATGTATGAGACTGCTTATCCCCTTTATCACATAGAGTAACAAGAGCAATTATGTGATTATTAAAGATGATGTTTGAGTAAAGATTCTACCATGTTTGGATAGCTATAGGTGCTTACTTAGAATGGTTAAACAACTAGAACCTGAAAGCTAAAAATTGAAAATAAGGACCTACTCTTTGTTGCTTTTCAGCTGAAAACCCTACTCAAAGCTAAAAGCCAGCATGAGTCTAGTTATGGGCTAAGATATACCCAATTCCGGGTAAGTCTTGCTGAGTATTAGTATACTCAGCCTTGCTGTTGTTGATTTACTTCAGGTAATCCTTCTGATGAGCCAGCATTCATTACGCCGTGGCCCTACCCCTTGCCTGATGGTTGGTCCGTGGAATGGGATCCGTCCCCGGCCAACACAGATTCCGCCGAGTGATATTATGCTAGGGCTGGCATAATATTTGTAATAACGACGTGTTTAAATGACTACGCTTTTCAAATTCCGCTGCTTTGACTAGAAACCTGAACTCGTTTTTGTAATAATCTCTCCTCTGTGAGAGCAAATGTTACTTAGTTATATTTTTGTAATATAACTGCTTGTGGTGTAATTTATTTTTGGCATTACATCTCTGGACTCACCTTCGTGTGAGGTACCTTGTTGGATCCTGAGTTCGGTGGTTTATCGGGACGTTACCCGACAGACCAATAGTATTATACCGTTTGAAGTACGAGTTAGCCCTCAGGGAGGACTAGCGTACTTGAGCCGGTATAATTCAGGTTGGTTCTGCCACATTCAGGTACACATGATCACCCACTACGAAGGTCAAATCTCGACGACGAACATCCGCGTAGCTCTTCTGACGAGTTTGAGCGACCCTCAGATTTTCTCGCACCTGCTGTACCAGCTGTTCGGCCTCCTCAACAATATCCGGACCAAACACCTGCCTCTCGCCAATCTGATCCCAATACAATGGAGTCCTGCACTTCCGACCATACAGAGCCTCGAAAGGGGATTTCTTCAGACTGGCCTGATAACTGTTGTTATAAGAAAACTTTGCATACGGCAGGCATTTATCCCAGCTGGTACCATACTGAATAGCATAGGCTCGAAGCATATCCTCCAACACTTGGTTGGTTCGCTCTGTCTGCCCATCTGTCTGAGGATGATAGGCGGTACTGAAGCGCAGCTTCGTATCCAACGAATCATGCAACTGCTCCCAGAACCGTGAAGTGAACTGAGATCCTCGATCAGATATAATCTTCTTTGGAACTCCATGCAGACAGACAATCCTGGAGATGTACAACTCTGCGAGTCTAGCACCGGAGTAGGTAGTGTTCACCGGAATGAAGTGAGCAACCTTCGTCAACCGATCCACTACTACCCATATGGAGTTGTACCCTTTCTGAGTACGAGGCAAGCCCACAATGAAGTCCATAGTGATTTCCTCCTATTTCCACTCTGGAATCTTCAACGGCTGCAATAACCCTGCTGGCCTCTGATGCTCTGCCTTGACACGCTGACAAGTGTCACAGATAGCCACGTACTCCGCAACGGAACACTTCATTCCATACCACCAGAATCGTTCCTTCAGGTCATAATACATCTTCGTGCTGCCTGAATGGATAGAATATGCTGTATCATGAGCCTCACTCAGAATCAGTTTCCTGAGATCTGCTACATCCGGCACACATATACGACCCTTGTACCACAAGGTACCCTGATCATCCTCTCTGAAATGAGGAGCCTTGCCAATCTTGAGCAACTCACGAATCTCCTGCAGGTTCTGATCTTCCTTTTGATGCTGCCTGATCTCTGCCTCTAGAGTGGGTTCTGCCTCGAATGCTGCACTCGAGGTGTGATGCAAGAAACCCAGACTCAACTGCTCAAACTCCTCACATAACTTCTGAGGCATCTGAAAAGCCGCGGCCATGTTAACATAGCTCTTCCTACTAAGAGCATCTGCTACAACATTAGCCTTGCCCGGATGATAGTGAATCTCCAGGTCATAATCCTTGACCAACTCTAGCCATCTTCTCTGCTGCATGTTCAGCTCACTCTGAGTGAAAATATACTTGAGGCTCTTGTGATCGGTGTAAATATCACACCTCTGCCCAAACAAGTAATGCCTCCATATCTTCAGAGCATGCACAACTGCGGCCAACTCCAGATCATGAGTGGGATAATTCAGCTCGTGCCGGCGCAATTGCCGCGAAGCATAAGCTATCACTCTGCCTTCCTGCATCAGGACGCAACCAAGGCCATCCCTCGAAGCATCACAATACACTGTGAACCTCTTGCTCTGGTCTGGCAGAGTAAGGACTGGCGCCGTAGTCAACCTCTTCTTCAACTCCTCGAAGGCCTTCTGACGCTCATCAGTCCAAAAGAAATCCACACCCTTCTCTAGCAAGGAAGTCAAAGGCTTCGCAATCTTGGAGAAGTTCTCGATGAACCTCCGATAATAACCTGCTAAGCCCAGAAAAGAGCGGACTTCCTTCACCGTCTGCGGTGCAACCCAGTCAAGCACGTCCTTCACCTTCCCGGGGTCCACAGCAATACCTCCCTTGGAGATAACATGACCGAGGAATGGAACCTCGTCAATCCAGAACTCGCACTTGCTGAGCTTGGCATACAGCTTGTGCTCTCTGAGCCTCTGCAACACGAGCCTCAGATGCTTCTCATGCTCTGCTTCTGACTTGGAATATATCAGGATATCATCAATGAATATCACCACAAAGGTGTCCAGATAATCCATGAAAACCTTGTTCATCAGATGCATGAAGAAAGCCGGAGCATTGGTCAAGCCAAAGGACATGACCGTATACTCATATAGCCCATACTTGCAGGTGAATGCCATCTTCGGGATATCCTCAGGACGAATCTTCAGCTGATGATAACCCGAATGCAGATCAATCTTCGAGAACACACAAGCACCCTGAAGTTGATCAAAAAGATCCTCAATACGGGGCAATGGATGCTTGTTCTTAATGGTGACTGCATTCAGATCCCGATAATCGACGCACATTCTCTTCGCTCCATCCTTCTTCTCTACAAGCAATACAGGAAAAGCCCAAGGAGAGAAACTACAACGGATATAGCCCTTGGCTAGCAACTCGTCGATAGTCTTCTTAACTTCCTCATGTTCAACAGGTGCCATACGATAGGGCCTCTTAGCAATAGGAGCTGTGCCAGGCAAGAGATCAATAGAAAACTCAATGTCGCGATCAGGCGGCATACCTGGCAAATCATCCGGAAAGACATCCGGGAATTCAAACACCACGCGAATACCATCCGTGGGTCTAGCCTCCATCTGATGAAGAAATCCAGAAGGCTCTGTGGCACCAACAGTGACCTCCTGACCATCCGGTGCTGACAGAAGAACAGTCCTCTGAGCACAATCTATCCGGACTCCCCACTTGGCAAGAGTCTCCATCCCGAGGATCACATCAATGCCCTTGGAGTCTAGCACCATCAGATTCGCACTGAAATCTACCCCCCTTATGGCCACACTGACTCTGGGACAGAAGACATGAGACCTCAACTGCCCTCCCGGTGAAGATACTAACATGCACCTCTTTAATGTGCTAGTAGGAATGCCATGATGCTCAACAAAAGACTGGGTGATGAAAGAATGTGTAGCACCAGTATCAAAAAGCACTGTAGCAGGATGGGTGTTGACCATGAACGTACCAATAACCACGTTAGGAGCCTCGGCCGCTGACTCGGCCATCACGTGGTTCACCCTGCCCTGAGCTGGGGCCTTGGGCGGTGCTGCACGCCCCTGCTGTCCTGCCTGCGCCTTCCGAGGGCAGACATTGGCGTAGTGCCCTGGCTCACCGCAGTGGAAGCACACTCGTGGAAGTGCTGGAGCCTGCTGCCCAGGACGAGGAGTGGGCGCTCCCTGCCTCTGAGCTGGTGGAGCCGGAGGCGCTGGAAGCCTCTGACCCTGTCCCGCCTGCTGCTGCTGCTGAGGACGAGGCGGAAACTGCTGCCGCTGCTGGTACTACTGAGGCGGCCTCTGCTGCTGCTGAGGATGCTGATAGCGGGGACGAGTGTTGCTGCCCGAAGAGGATGGAGCCATCTTCCTCTTCTTATCCTCAATCTCCCGGCGCTTGCGCTCGGTGTTGAGGGCAGCATCAACCAGCTGGTTGAAGTTGTCGAAGCGGTGGTTCAGCAGCGCATACTGGATGTGATCATCCAGTCCCTCCTTGAAGTACTCCTGCTTGTCACTATCACGAGCGACGTCAGCAGGGGCATAGCGGGCAAGCTGAAGGAAACGGTCACGGTACTCCGTCACCGTCATAGATCCCTGAAATAACGAACACAGATAACAAGGGTAGAAATCGCTCAATTTGTCAGGTTTACGGAAGAGATCAAGGATAGATCAAGCTCAAAAGAAATTGCAGAGAATACCATTCAAATTTACCTGCTTAAGGGCACGGAACTCCTTCTGCTTCATCTTCATAATGCCCTCAGGAATGTGATGGTTCCTGAAGCGCTCACGAAACTGGACCCAGGTGAGAGAGTCGCGGTCCTGAGCCGGGTAGGACTCCCATCAGTCGAGAGCGGAGCCTCGCAGCTACCCTGCTGCGTACAGAACCCTCTCCCGATCGTCGCACTGCGCAACAACCAACTGGCGCTCCACCGAACGAAGCCAGTCGTCCGCCTGGAGTGGGTCCGCGGCGTGAGAGAAGGTCGGAGGGTGACCTCTCAGGAAATCCGCACGCCGATCACGAGGCTGAGGCGGCGGAGGAGGCGGTGGCTAGGCGTTGATGTGCTGCAGAGCCTGAACAGTATTGTTCAGGGTCGCCATCATCTGCATCTGGAGCTGGAAGAACTGCTCCGAGGTCAGTGGTGGCGGCATCGGTAGCGGCTGACCGGTACTCTGGTCGTTCTACTCCTGCTGGTCAGAACCGGAACCGGTGCACCTGGTGTTCACCATCTGATTGCAACAAACGAAATTTTATGAGAAAAGATATGGTGCAGCTGCGGAAAGATAACAGAGAGAAAGGAATATAGGTTTTACCCCCAACGTTCTAACTCAATTTTATTATTTAGTTCAAGTTGGGTTAGGGTCGATTTGCATGAACAAGTTTAACTACTAGACTATGCAATCAACCAAAAATCCAAATCAAACATTTGCACAATAACAAACACTCAATATTCACAACTTAGTCGAGTTTATCACACTACTCGACTAACACTCGTTCTAGCGTATTTTCATCGTGACAGCCTAAACTTATAAATTACAGGATTAGGCGACTCAGGCCAGCGTCTACGGGAAGCTCAAGCTACTGCTCAGAAAAGATAGGAGATATAGCAAATCGAGGGCTTAAGACTCAAGGAATAGAAGCAGAAAAAAATGATGGTTGAAGGTTTGCGGAAGCAAGGCAAGAGAAAAGAAGTCCTACACTCGACCAATTCTACCTAGGCTTCGTCCTACAGTCGATATGGCTCTGATACCAATTCTGTCACACCCGATTTATAAAGAACATAAATCGAGCAATTATATATGCGCCAGGATCAAGTCACGCATATATACAACAGAATCATCAAGATATCACAACACATATCACGAATAACATTAATATAAATCGTAAATGAATCATAAATGAATTATTTTATTACAACCGAATCAAGAATCGGTTCAAGTGTTGCGGAAGCGTAAAAGAGATACATGTAGGGCTGGGCGCCACAGGGACGTCGACTGGGAGACAAACGCCTAGAAGTCGTCAAAGCCGCTGACGTAGTCCTCCACGTTGCCGGGCACTGAGCAGCAGTCGAAGATATCCGACGTAGTCCTCCACGTTAGTAAGGTGTAACCGCTAAGGATTCTGGATCAGCGACGATGGGGCCCACCTCCGGGGGTACAAGCACACAGCACATACCAAGCCGGAGGAGCAGGGACCATTGAAGCCTACCACCCCTCTTGCCCACGTAGGTAAGTTACTCCCGAACCAACACAACCTAATTAGTAAGCCAAGACCGTCCCATTCCAGTCTTGTGGTTGCGCGGTTGTCCCAGGTTGTCGCTCTATGAACCGGTCCTTATGGAGAGTGGCCAACCAAGCACTAAGCACCGTGCTGGCCCCCTAAACCATGTTTCTAACAAAAACATCTTTTAAGGACGCACAAACCACTCAAGCACACAGCACAGAGGGTCGGCTCCAGAATTAAGTTGCATAAGACCATTAATCAAATTAATTAAAAAGGACCCAGATATGTTATAGCGCAGCAACCTAGCACAACTAACCAAAAAAAATGCAACCCAAAGGATATATATATAGGATATAAAGGTGGCTAGGAAATCCTTATAGGCATACAGAATTAAAATGCAGTATGAAATTGAATTTAAAAGTGATAGGATGTTCATGTTATACTTGCCTTCCTTGAAACTCTCCTGCTGCTGCTCAAACTGCTTAGAAGATGGCGGCTCCTGGTACTGGTCCAAAGGCTCCGCGTCTACTCACGATCGCAACGCCAAAACATAATCCAGCACATACACATACATGCAAACATGGATAAAATATAAGAAACAGTACAACATTTCATCAAAACAGCACACAAAACTAGTCTAAAGCTATTCTACGCGTTACAACAATCGCGTGGATATAAAGAACACCTAAAATGGAGCTAAAACACGAAAACTACGCTTGAAACAAGATCCAGGGACCTATTTGTGAGAAAAACAGAACTTCCAGGGGGTTCTGTGCGAAAACTGGGGACCTAAATTTAATTAAAGCATAGACTCAGGGGCTAGCACGTGAAAACACGCAGCATGGACTGCGGGTATGAAAACTGGAAAGCTCAGGGGCTTAAACGAATAAAACAGGGCCTAACTGTAAATACTTTTGAACTACACGGGAGAGCGGGTTGATTCCAGGAAAACCCGAGGGCTCTTTAGCAAAAGAAGCAGGCTGAAGCGGTATCTTCTGTTCTGGGCCCTTGGATCGTCATCTAACGGCTCGGATTAGATCTGTTACTCGAAGGGGTACGCGCAGTCCTCACCCATTGGATCTCGATCCGGCGGCTCTAATCTATCACGGCTCGATCTAATCCTGTCCGCTCGCCTCGCATCCTACGGCTCGGGCAGATGGGCGCGCGGGACGGCGGCGCTGGCCACCGGAGCTCAGCTCCCGCGGCGGAGGCTCGCCGGAGCTGGCCAAACTCGGCCGTCCGGGCTCGGATTTGGATGATGTCAAGCCCTAGAGGTCGAGCACGACGTGGGGAACTCGTCTAGGTGCTCAAGAAGGTGAGCTAGAGCTCGGGTAGGTGCTCCCCACGGCAAGGGCGGCTCGGGTTCACGGCTGCACGGAGTACGCGCATGTGCAGAGGGGGTTAGGGAGGGAAAAGAGGCACGGCGCGCTCCTTACCACACCGGGGTGCTGCAACGACGGTTTGAGGCCGGGAATCGAGGGCGCCGGTGTCGAATCGCGGTGGCGCAAGGTGAGTCAGTGGCGGCGCTGTCTTCGGGTCGAGCGGCGGTACGGTGGCGCTAGGGCACAGAGGAGAGCTGAGAGAGACAGCGGCGGCTAAGAGGAAGCGCGAGTGAGCGGCCGGGCTAAGAAAAGGGGTGAGCGGCCTTGGCGTGCGGATCAACCGAGCAACCGAGCGGCCGCATCTCACGGGTTGTTGCGGCACCGTCTCAATCCATGCGCGGGCACACTTCTAGAAGCTCCTAGGCGCGGACGGGATCAAGGTGCGGCTCGGGGGGGAAGGGCCCGGGAGCGCGGCAGGGTGGGGCCACGGCCAGTGGCCGAGCGGCCGGCCGGCGGGGAAGAACAGGGGAGGGGGAAAGAAAGGAGGGGGAGGAGCTGACGTGTGGGGCCACGTCGTCAAAGAGAGAAGAGAGGAAGGGAGCGCGCGGGGTGGCCGGCTGAGAGAGGGAGTGGGCCGGTGCGCGGCCCACGCGGGAGGGAGAGAGGAGAGGGGGACCCGAGGGGGGGAAAAGAAGAGGGGGAGAGAGATAACTGGGCCGGGCCTATGGGGTTTGGTTTGCTTCCTTCCCTTTTCTCTTCTCTTTTCTATACTTCAAACATTCAAACAATGCCATTTGAATTCAAACAAATTTGAATTCCAATCCTATAAACTCAACACAAGATAAATAATGCTCCAGCATGAATGCACAAACACGTTGACCTTATAGTAAATTTTAATTACTTGCGTTAGAAAATTACTTTAAAAGCGAGATAAATTAGGGAAAACCCTGGAAATTTTATTTAAGCCCAAATAAATTCATTAAAATATTTAGGAGAATTACATTAGGGTGTTACAGTGATGCTTCTGGAACTGGTCTTGGTTGTGTTCTAATGCAAAACGACCGATCATTGCCTATGCATCCAGAGCGCTCCGGAATCATGAGCAAAACTATCCAACCCATGACCTGGAATTGACAGCAGTTATTCACGCTCTTAAAATCTGGAGACATCATCTTATGGGTGCTAAGTGTAACATTTACACTGACCATAAGAGCCTCAAATAATCTTTACTCAAGCGGATTTGAATATGAGGCAAAGGCGATGGTTAGAATTGATCAAAGACTATGACCTTGAGGTGACTACCATCCTGGTAAAGCCAATGTGGTTGCGGATGCACTTAGCCGCAAGGCACATTGTCATTGCTTATCTATAGAAGCTATCAGTGATACTCTCTGTAACCAAATGAGAAAACTCAATCTAGAAATTATTCTTCAAGGCAGTCTAAATCTTTTATCTGTCGAATCTACCCTTCGAGATAAAATCATCATGTCACAACTACATAATAAGGGTATCAGAATTATCAAACTAAAACTATCTCAAGGAGAAGCTAAATACAAGTGTTTTCGTACTGATTCTCAAGGAGTCTTGTGGTTCAACAAATGCCTTGTTGTGCCAAAAGATCATCAACTTCGAAAACAAATCCTTGATGAAGCTCATCTATCCAAATTCTCTATTCATCCCGGTAGCACCAAAATGTATCAAGATCTACGATAACATTTTTGGTGGACCAGGATGAAAGGAGAAATTGCTAAATATGTATCTGAGTGTGATACATGTCAGAAGGTCAAAGCTAGTCATCTTAAGGCATCTGGTACACTTCAACCATTACCCATTCCGTCATGGAAGTGGGAAGACATTAGTATGGATTTCATTGTTGGTCTTCCTAACACATCCCAAAAACATGACTCCATATGGGTAATCATTGATAGACTCACAAAAATGGCTCACTTTCTTCCCGTACATACCACTTACTCCGCTAAGAGATATGCCGAAATCTATCTTGATCAAATTGTTCGGTTACATGGTGTTCCTAAGACCATCATTTCTGATCGAGGGGCACCATTTATTGCACGCTTCTGGGAGCAATTGCAGTCCGCTCTTGGAACCAAACTAATCCGAAGCTCGGCATATCATCCTCAAACGGATGGACAAACGGAGCGAGTTAACCAAATTCTTGAAGATATGCTCTGAGCTTGTATCATTCACTATGGTACGAGTTGGGACAAATGGCTTGCCTTGGCTGAATTCTCTTACAACAACAGTTACCAATCCAGTCTTCAGATGTCACCTTCTGAAGCGTTATATGGTCGTAGATGCCGAACTCCTTTGAGTTGGTCTAAGACCGGTGAGCGCAAAATCTTCGGACCGGATTTAGTTATTGAAGCCGAGGATAAGGTCAGAACTATTCAAGCCAATCTTAAGATAGCCCAATCTAGACAAAAGAGTTATGCGGATCGAAGAAGGAAACCCTTGCAGTTCCAAATAGGAGATTTTGTATATCTCCGAGTATCTCCTACTAAAGGTGTTCAACGTTTCGGCATAAAAGGAAAACTAGCACCCCGATATGTCAGACCCTTCAAGATTCTTGAAATTTGTGGCCCAGTGGCTTACAAACTTCTCCTTCCACCTCAAATGGCTGCTATTCATGATATTTTCCATGTCTCCCAACTTAAAAAGTGTATCAAGATACCCACGGAGATTGTGGAGACCCGAGCTATTGAGATCGAATCCGATCTATCTTATATTGAACAACCCATTCAAATCTTGGATACCAAGGAAAGGGTCACTAGAAGGAAGAAGATCAAAATGTACAAGATCTTATGGGATCATCATACCGAAGAAGAAGCAACTTGGGAAACAGTATCCTTTCTTCAACAGAATTTCCCAACTTTCCTTCCAACAAATTCCCCAAATCTAATCGTCTGATTCTATTCGACTTCCGAATCTCGGGACGAGATTCTTTTTAGGGGGAAAGGCTGTGACATCTAGGTAATAAGGAATATAGAAACTAAACTCTAGTGTGAAGTAGGCATGTCTGATATGGGTAGTACAAAGGGCTGGGGGTGTATTTGTAATTTCTATGCAATATAGGCCTTTAAGTGTATGATGGGTGGTTTGGAAGGTAGCCTTGAAACCTAGGATAAATATAGTGTTAGGTGCAAAATTTATGTTATCATAAGGAAAATAAGCCTTTAAGTAGGTGTAGGGGCCTGTTTGTAAATAAACATAAGCTATAGGGTCTTTTATGCAAAATAACTATGGAATAGAAATAACTGTCATGTTTACCTGAGGGCCTACTTGTAAAAACACTACAGGAAAATATGCTATTTTCGTCGGCCAGAAGCCGACAAAAATAGCCCAAATGCCGACGAAAACAGCTATTTTCGTCGGCCCCCCGACGAAAATAGGCCGACGAAGTAAAGTCGACAAAAATACGGCTATTTTCGTCGGTTGCCGACAAAAATAACTATATTTTCGTCAGCCACGTGAGCCGACGAAAATAAGTCATTATTTTCATCGGCCAAAGCAGCCGACGAAATTACATGTCGTTATTTTCGACGGCTAAGGTGGCCGACGAAAATAGGTAAGATATTTTCGTCGGCCAGAGGCCGACGAAAATACTGTCAAGTACTTTCGTCGGCCACTCCGGCCGACGAAAATACTGTGTCAATATTTTCGTCGGCTACTGGCTGACGAAAATACTGGGGGTCAAGCTGCCATGAAACCATTCACCAAATACAGATCCATGAAACCCAATCACCAAATACATGTCCATAAGCAGAATTCAGTCACCAAATACATCCAATAAGTATAATTAAAGAATGAGATGCCACATGATATCGATAACCACCAAAGCAGTTACTTAACATACATATATATATGTCCATAAGCAGTTACTTATTAAAATATCCATAACATATCCATAAGCAAGGTAATGCAAGTTATCCACCAAAGGTAATGCGATGCCTAGAGTTTCGACACGCTCCCCTGCTAGGTCTACATGGCAAGTGCAAGGGCCTACAACGCGAAAACACAAATCAATGGGCACACTTGTTATTTGCACACTTCCATCTTTTTTCACCACCTTCTTGTATCTGCACTTCTTACAAACCGAACAGTACTTGAGATTTTCATTGTTCTTCCAAAATAACATGCAATTGTTCTCACACACATGGATTTTTTTATACGGCATCCCTAAACCAGCTAACAACTTCTTTGAGTAGTAAAAGTCTTTCGGGAACTTGTGAGGTTTCGGAAGCATGTCCGAAATTAAGTCAACAAGATCATTGTAACAACTTACTGAAAAGTTGTACTTGGACTTTATAGCCATTAACCGTGTCACAGCAGCAAGTTGTGACAAAGTGGTGGCCCCATGTAATGGTTCTTTTGATGATGCAAGCAGACCAAAATATTCTGGTACCTCAGCAGCATTCTCAACCTGTTGGACAAAATCATCCATCATTGCATCCATCCTATCTTCGTTTTCCTCAAACCTATCAACTAGGTTGTATGGCTCCTGCTCCTGGGACTCCCCATGCTCATACCACCTCTCATAATTCGGCATGAAACCCCACTTGCATAGGTGACGCTCCATATCAATCTTGACTTGACGAGAACAATTTTGACACTTGTTACATGGACACTTTGCCAAACCACCACCAGGAGACAAGGAAAATACATGATCAACAAAAGCTTGTGTGTTAACCATCCACTCTCTTGTAGGCATTCTGTTACTTGTCTAACCATCATACATCCAACTTCTATCATCTCTCATTTTCTCAAACTAGCTACTTCATAACGAAAGTGAGAAATGTTACTTCATTAACAATATTAAGCAAATATTAATTATCAAGAAAATGTAACGCAAATATTTTAAGAGTAATACAGTTCCTGGCCTTAGAGTAATGGACAACAATGCATCACTAAATTTAATAGTTATTCGATCAGTTCAAAACTAGCATGAAACAGAACGGGCAAGCATACCTGTGGGCGGCGGTGGGCCACGGGGGCACGGCGTGGGGCCTCGGGGGCGGCGGCGGTTGCCGGCGGGGCGGCAGTGGGCCGCGGGGGCACGGCGTGGGGCCTCGGGGGCGGCGGCAGGCCGTGGGGGCACGGCGTGGGCCTCGGGGCGGCGGCCGCGACCTTTTTCTAGTTAAGGGAGGTGCGAGGCGGGCAACGGCAGCGGCGGCGACCTTCTACAACAAGTAATGGAGATAATAAGAACGCTAAGCAAGATGGCTAATAAGAACGAAGTCCTGCTATAGCTCAATAATTTGATCAAGCAAATTAACTATCGCTAATTGGCAAGGTTCGTCCACGGCGGCTGTAAAACAAGCCATATGGTACGTTGAGACATCATCACTTAATCTAAGTTGAATATAATTATGATCAAGTGTGCTTGTGTTATGTACTTTGTGCAACAAATAATGTACTTTCTAGTGGGTCTTGTTGTTTGTTGAGATTCTAAAAAGATTGCAAACCTGATGCTAAAAAACAGTACTACAGAGGGCCGCGTGGGGGCCTGCCGGGCAGAGGCGGCCGTGGGGGCTGCGCGGGGCGGAGGCGGCGGCCGCGGCCGCCGCACGCAGCGGGCCGCGCGGGGCGGAGGCGGCGGCGGCTGCGGGGGCAGCGCGCCCGAGGGCCGCGCGGGGCGGAGGCGGCGGTGGGAGCGGGGGCCGCGTGGGCCGCGCCCCCGAGGTGCCGACGGCGGTGGCGGTCGCGTGGGCCACGCGCCCGAGGTGCCGGCGGTCGCGGGGGCCGCGGGGGGAGCCGCGCGGGGCAGCAGCGGCCGCAGGGGGCCGCGCGCTCGGGGGCTGCGCGGGGCAGAGGCGGCGGCGGGCGCGGTGCGGCGGCGGGGGCAGCGTGGGGTCGAGGCGGAGGCGGCGGCGGCGGCCACGCGGGGCGGCGGCGGTGACGGCGGGGGTGCGCGGTTGGCCGGGGATCGAGCGTGGGGGATATGGATCGGAGAATCGAAGCTAGCGCTAGAGGTACTCGATCTACTGTGTGCTGGACAGAGATCCAACGGCCTATTAGGGCAACAATATTTTCGTTGGCCCATTGGGCCGACGAAAGTAATGCTTATTTTCGTCGGCAAGTTACCAGTCGACGAAACACTCTTTTCGTCGGCTGGAGTACAGCTGACGAAAATAATTCCATGTTTTCGTCGGCCTGCCGTGGCCGACAAAAATAAACATTATTTTCGTCGGCTTTTTTGTGGCCGACAAAATAAATAATTTATTTTCGTCGGCTTACAATGGGCCGACAAAAATAAATAAGGCCGACGAAATTGATCGGTTTTGGTGTAGTGAAAATACTAGTCATCATGACATTTCATGAATATTTGCAAATATATCAAAAATTTGATCAAAATCTCGTTTGGTAAGGACAGGGGTAATTTAAATTCTACCTTGATTCAAAATTCAACATGTAATGTTGCAAAATTTGAGTTTTTGAATTTGAGTCCTAAAGCAAGTTTGTAGATCTTGAAAAACTCTACAACTTTCATTTTGGACTTTTTCTCATTTGATCTTTAGATCAGTGAGAATTTTTAGTTATCTGAAAAACCCTTGAACTTTTCCAAATCAGCCCTTGGACTTTTCCCCTCTTCTTCTACCTCTGCACCCTCTGCTCTGCTGCTACCTGCTCTGCCGCCGGTGCAGGACCTCCCCCCTGGCCGCTGCCCTATCCTCGCCGCCGTTCAGCCCCTGCCTACTCTCTCCTCATGCGTTCCCCCTACTCCTGCCGCCGCTGTAGCCCTTCCCCGGTGTCCTCTCTTGCGCGCGCCATGGTGCTCCCGAGCGCTTGCCGGCCGCCACCTCATCGCCCGCCATCCTGAGCGCAGCCGTGGCCATCCCTTCCTCTATTTTTTTTCTTCTCTTCTGTAAACCCAGTGAGGCTACAAACCCGACCGAACTTCCCCTTTTCCTTCAGTTGCATTGCCCTTCTTCCTCCTCGCGACACCGAGCCGCCGCCGTTGTTTCTCACCGGAATACTCCCCAATCGCGCCACCTTGCCCAAATTGACTTGGCCAGCTGCTTCTCCACCCTCTTCCCCAGCTCCTCGACTTGATCTAGCCCCGTCCCCAACCTTCCTCTGCCAGAATTGCCCTCACCCCGAGCCGCCGCTCACCGGAGCCGTCCGAGCTCGACCCCGTCATCAACAGCTCCCTCCGCTTGAACTCCGGCTCCTCCAGGTATACAGATTGACTCCCTGTAGCACACCGATGCTCGTGCGTGTGTTTGACCTCCATGTTCGCTGGCCCTTCACTGGGAATGGCGATGCGCCGCCACGGCCGCCGCACCCTCCCGTCGTCGGCCATGTCCCACTGCTGCCCATCCAGCACACCCCCTTCCGTGCACTCCCTGGGTCACGTAGGTCGTGTTTATCCCATCCTCCTGGCCGGAAAGCTCGCCGTCGGTGAGAACACCACCTAAGCCAATCGGCCGGCCGTCACCAAGGTCAGGCAGGGACCCATCTGCAAATAGATTTCTCACCCCAGGGACCCCAGTGCAAGAATGCCCGAGACCCCCCCCCCCCCTAAGCTTGCTATTATTTCATGTGATGCTGCTGCCGTCCTGTAAATTTCATAACAAACGGTAGAAAAATCCACAAATTACAAAACTAATTTTACTAGAAACTAGATTTTAAATCCTACAACTTTTGTTAAATGAGTTTGGTTTGAATCTGAGTATTTTTGAATCTATTTTAAATCTAAGATAAGGGAGTATAATGTCCATAGCTCTTACATGTTAACTTTGTTGATCATGATTTTTGGTATACAATTTCTATAAATTATGTATGAATTGATGTGGAATTTTCAAACCTAATTTTATCTTATAACTTAAATTCTTTTAAGTTGATCAAATTCAATTTGTTTTATAATAGAATTAGCTAAGCATACCTATTAAAGCTTAACTAATTAGATCTCTTGGTCATAATCTTTTAAGTATGTAATTGATATATGTTTAAATTTTCAAAACTTTATAATTTTATTTACCCAAGGATTAAAATTCAAATTTGATTTTGAGTCCTTGGAAAGTCTCTTTTCTCTTCCTCCTCTATTTCTTTCTTCCTGGCGTCTCTGTTTTTGCTTCTTCTACCGGCGGCAGAAACATCCAAGCGCATCTTTGTTTCCTCCCTCTCTCTCTCCTCCAGACCGCAGCAGGAAGGGCGGCGTGGGGGCGCTGCTGCAGGCGTGCGGGCGCTCAGGCTCGGGCGGAGGCCGGCCCAGGCAGCGGCGAGCCCAGCAGCAGTAGGCAGCCGCGGCCCGGCCGGTGTGCGAGCTGGCGGGCGCGCGGCGACGCGTCGCCAGAGCAGGGCCCGAGCGGCCGGCGAGCCGGCGCGGCGGCTCGGGCGGAGCGCTGGCGGGGCGCGCGGGGCTGGGCACGAGCGCGCGCAGTGCACAGGAGCGGGAGCAGGCGGCAGTTGCTGGGCGCGTGAGGGCGGCTCGGCTGGCGCAGTGATTCGTGGCGGGTGGCGCCGAGCAGCAGCACAGGCGAGTGGAAGCGGCGCAAGTGTGCGAGCCTAGAGGCTGATTCAGGTGGTAGCACAGGCGCGCGGGCAACAGCGAGTAGGCACTGGAGCGGAGGCTCGGGCGAGCCCAAGAGAGGACCGCCGGCGGAGGGCTGGAGCGCGTGAGCAAGTGCTGTGTGTGGCGGCTCGGCTTGGGCAGGCGCTGGAGAGCGCACGGAAGTAAGCAGCGGGTGGCCGCAGGCACGGGTATGGACGCGGCTCGCGCAGTACGTGGGCCAGGCGGTGCTAAAGCGAAGTTCACGGTGTGGCGGTGCGCGAGCAGAAGAGGATTGGTGTGGCAGCGCTGGAGTAGGCTCGAGGCTCGCGGTACTGGCGTGCGCGTGCGAGTGGAGCTGCGGCTGCAGCACGCGGGCGGTGTAAGCAAGATGTGACACGGCCAAGAACGCACGCGGTTTGGTCGTGTACAAGAGCGATGCGGCAAGGCCAAAGCAAGCAACGCCGAGCTCCTGCGCAAGAACCGGTAGCGCGTAGCGGGGCTTCTGCGCGAGATGCGGGAACACGGTGGCGTCGACCCTGACTACGCCACGGTAATCTTTGTTGGTGCGGGAGCAGAGCAGAAGCGGCGTACCGGAGGTGCGATCAAGCGCGGCAATCCTACAGGAAGCTGCGCGGGTGTGCCGGCCGTGTTTCAGTGGCACACGTGCGTGAGCAGAGGAAGTTCAACCCGTGAGCAAGAAAACCCTGAGGTTCGCGGAGAAGTCAGTATAGCGAACCCATTCGGCTCCATCATCTCGTCCCATGGTCCACGACATCCAACAGTTCTTACCCTCGTGGATCGCTCAACCGCTATCACCACGAGTCACCACGGAGACTACTCCTTCAGCCATCTTCCACCCACTACAACCATTCCCGGCAAACTCCTTCGTCATCCACGGAGTCTTGTCATCGTCGAGCTTTTCTCTTCGCCGATCCTGTCGCCACGGGACTTCACTTTTCGTCATTCTCTTCCACAACCAAGGCTACCCCAAGGTTTGCCCTGATTCGCTGAATCTTCCTAATGCTGGTGACTCCTTTGCCGGAATATCGTCATTAACTTCCTGTTATCTGTTTTCCTGGACCAGGGACTTAATTGCTTTAATTTAAAAAGTTCTAGGGTGTTTTCTGTAAGATTTCCAGAACTTTCTTTATTTCAAATCAGTGAAGTTCTACATTTCATAGAATTTCGTAAGGAGTTCATAAAAATGCAAAATCAGTTTTGTCTGAATCCTTAGGTCAAAGTTTACAAGTTTTATGTTGTGCTCTTGAATTGAAAGTCTTGATTTGTGATCTAGGTTAAATATTAGGGAGTGTGTGCTTTATTTGTATCTTATGTGATATGCTTGTGCTATAGCTGAAAAGTAACCATAAGACATATATCTCAAGTAGAGATATGTGATATCTAGTCAATCCTTTCACCCGAGTATTCATATCCCTGCCATCAAGACATTGTTCTCGTCTTGATTGCAATCTCCTTAAGGCCCTTTTCGTATAAAGATCTTTGTTAGTCCGTGTGTATCTGCTGCTTAGCCACCACATCTCGGCAGCTGTGTTTCAGTATCGGCTATCAGCTCAGCTGCTAAGCATCTGTTTCCTTTGAGTTTAGGATACTTCTGTGTAACAGCTATCAGCCGATGCATTTCTTTTGGTATGCTTCTACCATCGGCTGGTTAGCTGATACGGTTGATATCTTTCTAATATCGGCTGCTGCCGATACAATTCTTTTGTTCTGTCCTACATCGGCTGCACATAGTTGATGTATCGGAGATGCACACACGATCTTAAGATTCTTGTTACCGGCCGATCCAAGCCGATTCTAGTTGTTTTCTATATCAGTCAAATATAGCCGATCAGTCCTTAGTCTTCCTATCCTTATCCACATACTTCTATCAGCCAATTTATTGACTAGGAGATCGGCTATATACCTATCGGTCACCTACCCTCAATCACACTCCAATCGGCTGTATGTCACTCAATTATTGTGCTGACGTAATCGAGCCGATGCAACCACACCTAGTTACCCAGGATAACACTTAAGCACATCTCAGTTAAGACACAACTATTTTAGGAATCACCCCTCTGCTAAAGTAATCGAGGCCTTCATCGATCATCTAGGAACTCGATGCACCTTTCCATCGGCTAAACCTCTGTTGTTTCCAATCGGCTCTGTTGTAATCCTCAACAAGTAGCTGATTCTAATTAGATGTCTCCCTAAAGCTTCACCTAAGTTTAGTTTGTTAAAATGAATGTTAAAATGAATGTTGAATTGCAACTTTGTTGTGAAGTAAAATAGTTTTGTGTGCACACTTGAATGTAATGTTGCATTGCATGTAGATACGTCTACTTCTGCAAACGGTACCTATGACATCTCCCCAGAGTCTACAGAGGATGCTTCTGAAGACCAAATAAACGTCACCAAGGGATTAACTGAAGCCCCAAACCAAAGTTCGGAAGATATTGATATTTCTGACTTCAGCCCCACCAGTAAAGGCAAGCCCCGGACATAAACCCTACTTTATTTACACTGCAACCTATGTTATTTATATCTATCTCTGCATTAAGTTCTTAGGAATTGTATGAAAAATCCTAGTTGCATTTTCCTAGGAACCAATGTATTGAATGTTAGCACTTGAGTCCGGCTAGCTGCTATGCTAATAGGACCGGTAGAAGTCGAGTGATTCCCTATCACTCGCGCGATATAGGAGTTGCAATGTTTACATTCCTGTTATCACTATAAGGATGACGGACGGGAGTTTTATGAGGTATCATGGTTGTGATGATGCCCCGTCTGTGTTGTTGAACTTTATAAGGTCGCAGCGTGTGGTAGTGCGGGTTAAGTGTTTGAAAGTACTAACCACATGCCGCGAAATATGGTAAGCGGTAAGCCTAGTAGCCAATCGGCCCGAGGAGTGGACATACCTCCCACCACTCGTCTTGCTTCTTCTGGTTACTTATGTTCGACGTGTGGGAATACGTGTTGCAAGGGCAACCAGGAGTACGGGTTTTGTAGTCGCGCTATAGACGTATGTCACTTTGGAAGTGCGTATGGTCCTGCAGTCGCTTGTGGTGGACCTATCCACGAGTCGGAATGAAAGGCAAACGGTTGCTTCGGAACGACCCTTTGGTGTTCCAAGCGTGTGAGTTAGGTTTATCCTTGCAAGGTTGAATTCGATTCAGAATCGTCCGCTTCTCACGAAGATTGAGACTGCTTGATCCCTTTACCACATTGAGTAACAAGAGCAATTATATGGTTATCAATGATGATGTTTGACCAAAGATTCTACCAAGCTTGAATAGCTATAGGTGCCTACCTAGAATGAATAATCACATAGAACTTGAAAGCTAAAAGTTGACATTAAGGATCTACTCTTTGTTGCTTTTCTGTCACACCCGATTTATAAAGAACATAAATCGAGCAATCATATATGCGCCAGGATCAAGTCACGCATATATACAACAGAATCATCAAGATATCATAACACATATCACGTATAACAATAATATAAATCGTAATTAATTCATAAATGAATTATTTTATTACAACCGAATCAAGAATCGGTTCAAGAGTTGCGGAAGCGTAAAAGAGATACATGAAGAGCTGGGCACCACAGGGACGTCGACTGGGAGACAAACACCTAGAAGTCGTCGAAGCCGCTGACGTAGTCCTCCACGTTGCCGGGCACTAAGCAGCAGTCGAAGATATCCGAAATAGAACAGAAGAGTGGAGAGGCAAGTGTGAGTACAAACTAGTACTCAACAAGTATAACACAAACTATGAGGCTCTACGTTGGCTGACTCAACTGCATTAGCTTTTAGTCTTGGCAATTTTATTAAAACTATTTACTACAAGCAGATGAATTACCATAACCCATATTGCATAATAAATTAATCAATATTAATTAAGAACTACTGAGAACCATCCAAACCAAAACCACCCAGGGAATCTCCCTAATCAAAGGTTGATAACCCCACTAATCAGACGGAGGATCTGGGCCGCTCATGACTGTGATCACAGCTGATATATCAGTTTTTTACACTCTCGAGAGGTTGCACAACTTTACCCACAAGTCGTGAGCTACGCTAGTGGTTCATCACACTTCCTTAGGTGAGATGGCTAGCAAGCACACTACGAGACCGTTACAAAGAATCACGTTGGTAAGGTGTAACCGCTAAGGATTCTGGATCAGCGATGATGGGCCCACCTCCGGGGGTACAAGACACATAGCACAGACCAAGCCGGAGGAGCAGGGACCATTAAAGCTTACCACCCCTCTTGCCCACGCAGGTAAGTTACTCCCGAACCAACACGACCTAATTAGTAAGTCAAGACCGTCCCATTCCAGTCTTGTGGTTGCGCGGTTGTCCCAGGTTGTCACTCTATGAACCGGTCCTTATGGAGAGTATCCAACCAAGCACTAAGCACCATGCTGGCCCCCTAAACCATATTTCTACAAAAACATATTTTTAAGGACGCACAAACCACTCAAGCACACAGCACAGAGGGTCGGCTCCAGAATTAAGTTGCATAAGATCTTTAACAAATTAATTAAAAAGGACCAAGATATGTTATAGCACAGCAACCTAGCACAACTAACCAAAATGCAACCCAAAGGATACATATATAAGGATAAAGGTGGCTAGAAAATCCTTATAGGCATACAGAATTAAAATGCAGTATGAAACTGTATTAAAAAGTGATAGGAGGTTCATGTTATACTTGCCTTCCTCGAAACTCTCCTGCTGCTGCTCAAACTGCTCAGAAGATGGCGGCTCCTGGTACTGGTCCAAAGGCTCCGCATCTACTCACGATCATCAAGCATAGTCCACACATACACACATGCACAAACAATAGCAAACTATAAGAAAACAGTACACCAATAAAATAGAACAGCACATGAAACAGGCCTAAAACTATTCTACGCGTTACAACGATCACGTGGACATAAAGAACACCTAAAACGGAGCTAAGACGCGAAAACTACGCTTAAAACAAGATCCAGGGACCTATTTGCGAGAAAAACAGAACTTCCAGGGGGTTCTGCGCGAACACTGGGGACCTAAACATAAATAAAGCATAGACTCAGGGGCTAGCACGTGAAAAAACACAAGGTAAGGACTGCGGGTTCAAAACTGGAAAGCTCAGGGGCTTCGGTGCAAGAAATAGGGCTAAACTGCAATTATTATTGAACTGCAGTGGACCGCGGGTTGTTTTTCCCAAAAGAACAGGGACTCTTTAGCAAAACCGACGGCTGAACCGGTATCTTTTAATCTGGGTCCTCGGATCTAGATCGGGCGGCTCGGAGCGAAAGGGTACGTATGATCTAATCGGGTGCACTGGTTACAGATCGGACGATCCTGATGCACCGCTCGGGTCAACAGGCGCTCGGGCGGCGGTTGTTCACCGGAGATGAACTCCCCGCGGCAGCGCTGGGTGGGGCTTGGCCGGGGAGGAAGCTAACGGCATGCCTAATCTACCTAGAGGTTCGCTCGGGTACGGCACGGCGTCTAACTCCGATGCGGCGGCAGACCCCAAGTGCGCGCGGCGGCGCTTCGCCGTAAAGGCGTTCTGCTCACGGGCCGGCTCACCAGCCTCGATATCTACCTTAAGAGCAGGAGGGGGTTGTGGCAATGCTCACCGGGGGCACAAATCGGGCCGTGCGGTCGTGTAGAGGATGCCAGCGCCAAGAACAAGCGGCGGGGCGCACAGGGTGCTCGTGGAACGGCCGCGGTAGCGCTACTCCCGGCCTGCTGGTCCACCAAATCAACACGTGCAGGTCCTGTGAAGGTGTAAAGGGGGTCAGCGGGGCCGGTGACGCGCCGGCGGTGAAGAATTCCGGCGGGGCAGAAATTTTACCGTGGAGATACTCCGGTGAAATTGGCCGGCCTGCCACAGCTAGGGGAGGTTGGCGAGGCGTGGCTGTGAGTGCGGTGGGGCGCCGGAACTCAGGACCCTCTTGTCGAGCGGTGGGCAGCGCCGAGGCGGTGAAACGTGAGCGGTGCAGGGGCTCTGCCTCGGCGAGGCACAGGTGGGGGTGCTAGGGTTAGAAGCGGCGGCTACGGGGTGCAGAGCTGAGGTTGCAGGGGTCGGGTGTCCCACTTATAAGGCGGCGGCACCCTCTGCGTGCGGGCCTAGGCGCGGGCGGCGCGGCAATCTCGGCGGCAGCACTGCGCGGGCGTTGCGGAGAGGAAGGGGAAGAAGCTGACGAGCGGGACCGACCTGGCAGCAAGAGGAAAGAGAGGAGCGAGCGTTCGGGCTGGGGAAAAAGGAAGTGGGCCGGCGTGGAGAGCTCGGGAGTGGGAAGGGAAGTGGGCCGGCTTGGCCCACGCGGGGAAAGGGGGAGAGAGAGGGGGCCCGAGGGGGGAAAAAGAAGAGGGGGAAAGAGAAAACTGGGCCGGGCCAAAGGGGCTTGGTTTGCTTCATTTCCTTTTCCCTTTTCTTTTCTATACTCCAACATTCAAACAAAGCTATTTGAATTCAAATAAATTTGAATTCAAACCCTATACACTCAACACAAATTAAACAATGCTCCAGCATGAATGCACAAACATATTGACCTTATAATTAATTTTATTTTCTTGTGTTATAAAATTACTTTAAATGCAAGATAAATTAGAGAAAACCCTGGAAATTTTATTTAAGCCCAAATAAATTCCTTAAAAAATTTGGGAAAATTACATTAGGGTGTTACAAACCTACCTCCCTTACAGGAATCTCGTCCCGAGATTCGAATAGGCTAGCTAGCAAAGAGATCGGGATATGTCTTCCTCAGCTCATCTTCTTGCTCCCAAGTAGCCTCGTCTTCCGTGTGGTGACTCCACTGCACACGGCACATCTTGATCCTCTTGTTTCTGGTAATTCTCTCGGATGTCTCCAGAATCTTCACTGGATGCTCGATGTAGGTCAAATCCTCCTGCACATCCAACCCTTCTATCGGTGCTTGCTCTTCTGGCACCCTCAAGCACTTCTTCAGCTGAGACACGTGGAACACATCGTGCACTCCTGAGAGATTGAGAGGCAACTCCAAACGATATGCCACCTCACCTTTTCGTTCCAACACCTTGAATGGACCAATGTATCGGGGGGCTAGCTTCCCTCTCACATTAAACCTGCAGATTCCTCTCATCGGCGAGACCTTCAGGTACACATGGTCACCCACTGCAAAGGTCAAATCCCGACCACGAACATCTGCGTAGCTCTTCTGACGAGTCTGAGCGACCCTCAGGTTCTCGCGCACCTGCTGCACCAGCTGTTCGGCCTCCTCAACAATATCCGGGCCAAATACCTGCCTCTCGCCAATCTGATCCCAATACAGCGGAGTACTGCACTTCCGACCATACAGAGCCTCGAAAGGGGATTTCTTCAAACTGGCCTGATAGCTGTTGTTATACGAAAATTCTGCATACGGCAGGCATTTATCCCAGCTGGTACCATACTGAATAGCACAAGCTCAAAGCATATCCTCCAACACTTGGTTGGTTCTCTCCGTCTGCCCATCTGTCCAAGGATGATAAGCAGTGCTGAAACGCAGCTTCGTATCCAACGAATCATGCAACTGCTCCAAGAACCGTGAAGTGAACTGAGATCCTCGGTCAGATATGATCTTCTTCGGAACACCATGCAGACAAACAATCCTGGAGATGTACAACTCTGCGAGTCTAGCGCCGGAGTAAGTAGTGTTCACCAGAATGAAGTGGGCAACCTTCGTCAACCGGTCCACTACTACCCATATGGAGTTGTACCCTTTCTGAGTACGAGGCAACCCCACAATGAAGTCCATAGTGATTTCCTCCCATTTCCACTCTGGAATCTTCAACGGCTGCAATAACCCTGCTGGCCTCTGATGCTCTGCCTTGACACGCTGACAAGTGTCGCAGATAGCCGCGTACTCTGCAACGGAATGCTTCATTCCATACCACCAGAATCGTTCCTTGAGATCATAATACATCTTCGTGCTGCCTGGATGGATAGAATACGCGGTATCATGAACCTCACTCAGAATCAACTTCCTGAGATCTGCTACATCCGGCACACATATACGACCCTTGTACCACAAGGTACCCTGATCATCCTCTCTGAAATGAGGTGCTTTGCCAATCTTGAGCAGTTCACGGATCTCCTGCAGCTTCTGATCTTCCTTCTGATGCCGCCTGATCTCTGCCTCTAGAGTGGGTTCTGCCTCGAATGATGCACTCGAGGTGTGATGCAAGAAACCCAGGCTCAACTGCTCAAACTCCTCACATAACCCCTAAGGCATCTGAAAAGCCATGGCCATGTTAACATAGCTCTTCCTGTTCAGAGCATCTGCCACAACATTAGCTTTGCCCGGATGATAGTGAATCTCCAGGTCATAATCCTTGACCAATTCTAGCCATCTTCTCTGCTGCATGTTCAACTCACTCTGAGTGAATATATACTTGAGGCTCTTGTGATCGGTGTAAATATCACACCTCTGCCCAAACAAGTAATGCCTCCATATCTTCAGAGCATGCACAACTGCGGCTAACTCCAGATCATGAGTGGGATAATTCAGCTCGTGCCGGCGCAACTGCCGTGAGGCATAAGCTATCACTCTGCCTTCCTGCATCAGGATGCAACCGAAACCATCCCTCGAAGCATCACAATACATTGTGAACCTCTTGCTCTGGTCTGGCAGAGTAAGGACTGGCGCCGTAGTCAACCTCTTCTTCAGCTCCTCGAAGGCCTTCTAACGCTCATCAGTCCAAGAGAAATCCACACCCTTCTCCAGTAAGGAAGTCAAAGGCTTCACAATCTTGGAGAAATTCTCAATGAACCTCCGATAATAACCTGCTAAGCCTAGAAAAGAGCGCACTTCCTTCACTGTCTGCGGTACAACCCAGTCAAGCACATCCTTCACCTTTCCGGGGTCCACAGCAATACCTCCCTTGGAGATAACATGACCGAGGAATGGAACCTCGTCAATCCAGAACTCGCACTTGCTGAGCTTGGCATACAGCTTGTGCTCTCTAAGCCTCTGCAACACAAGCCTCAGATGCTTCTCATGCTCTACTTCTGACTTGGAATATATCAGGATATCATCAATGAATATCACCACAAAGGTGTCCAGATAATCCATGAAAACCTTGTTCATCAGATGCATGAAGAAATCCGGAGCATTGGTCAAGCCAAAGGACATGACCGTATACTCGTATAGCCCATACTTGCAGGTGAAAGCCGTCTTCGGGATATCCTCGGAACGAATCTTCAGCTGATGATAACCTGAACGCAGATCAATCTTCAAGAACACATAAGCACCCTGGAGCTGATCGAAGAGATCCTCAATACGGGGCAATGGATGCTTGTTCTTGATTGTGACTGCATTCAGATCCCGATAATCGACGCACATTCTCTTCGCGCCATCCTTCTTCTCTACAAGCAATACAGGGAAAGCCCAAGCAGAGAAACTGCGACGGATATAACCCTTAGCTAGCAACTCGTTGACAGTCTTCTTAACTTCCTCATGCTCGACAGGTGCCATACGATAGGGCCTCTTAGCAATAGGAGCTGTGCCAGGCAAGAGATCAATAGAAAACTCAATGTCGCGATCAGGCGGCATACCTGGCAAATCATCCGGAAAGACATCCGGGAATTCAGACACCACGCGAATACCATCCGTGGGTCTAGCCTCCATCTGATGAAGAAATCCAGAAGGCTCTGTAGCTCCAACAGTGACCTCCTGACCATCCGGTGCTAATAGAAGAACAGTCCTCTGAGCACAATCTATCCGGACTCACCACTTAGCAAGAGTCTCCATCCCGAGGATCACATCAATGCCCTTGGTGTATAGTACCATCAGATTCGCACTGAAATCTACCCCCCTTATAGCCACACTGACTCTGGGACAAAAGATATGAGACCGCAACTGCCCTCCCGGTGAAGATACTAACATGCACCTATTTAATGTGCTAGTAGGAATGCCATGATGCTCAACAAAGGACTGGGTGATGAAAGAATGCGTAGCACCAGTATCAAAAAGCACTGTAGCAGGATGGGCATTTACCATGAATGTACCAATGACCACGTTGGGAGCCTCGGCCGCTGACTCGGCCGTCACGTGGTTCACCCTGCCCTGAGCTGGGGCCTTGGGCGGTGCTGCACGCCCCTGCTGTCCTGCCTACGCCTTCGAAGGGCAGGCATTGCCATAGTGCCCCGGCTCGCCGCAGTGGAAGCACACTCGCGGAAATGCAGCGGCCTGCTACCCGGCAGGAGGAGTGGGCACTCCCTGCCTCTGAGCTGGTGGAGCCGGAGGCGCTGGAAGCCTCTGTCCCTATCCTGCCTGCTGCGGAGGACGAGGAGGAAACTGCTGCCGCTGCTGGTACTGCTGGGGCAGCCTCTGCTGCTGCTGCTGTGGATGCTGATAGCGGGGACGAGTGTTGCTGCCCGAAGAGGATGGAGCCATCTTCCTCTTCTTATCCTCAATCTCCCGGCGCTTACGCTCGGTGTTGAGGGCAGCATCAACCAGCTGGTTGAAGTTGTCGAAGCGGTGGTTCAGCAACGCATACTGGATGTGATCATCCAGTCCCTCCTTGAAGTACTTCTGCTTGTCGCTATCATGAGCGACGTCAGCAGGGGCGTAGCGGGCAAGCTGAAGGAAACGGTCACGGTACTCCGTCACCGTTATCGATCCCTGAAACAACAAACACAGATAACAAGGATAGAAATCGCTCAACATGTCAGGCCTACGAAAGAGATCAAGGATAGATCGAAGCTCAAAAGAAATTGCAGGGGATTCCATTTGATTTACCTATTTAAGGGCATGGAACTCCTTCTGCTTCATCTTCATAATGCCCTCAGGGATGTGATGGTTCCTGAAGCGCTCACGGAACTGGACCCAGGTGAGAGAGTCGCGGTCCTGAGCCAGGTAGGACTCCCACCAGTCAAGAGCGGAGCCTCGCAGTTGCCCTGCTGCGTACAGAACTCGCTCACGGTCGTCGCACTGAGCAACAACCAGCTGGCGCTCCACCGAACGAAGCCAGTCGTCCGCCTGGAGTGGGTCCGTGGCGTGAGAGAAGGTCGGAGGGTGACCTCTTAGGAAATCCGCACGCCGATCACGGGGCTGAGGCGCGCGGTGGAGGCGGTGGCTGGGCGTGGATATGCTGCAAGGCCTGAACAGTGTTGTTCAGGGTCGCCATCATCTGCATCTGGAGCTGGAAGAACTGCTCCGGGGTCAGTGGTGGCGGCATCAGCAGCGGCTGACCAGTACTCTGGTTGTTCTGCTCCTGCTGGTCAGAACTGGAACCGGTGCGCCTGGTGTTCACCATCTGATTGCAACAAATGAAATTTATGAGAAAGAAATATTGTGCAGCTGCGGGAATGAAACTTCGGAAGGATATGACAGAGAAAAAGGAATATAGGTTTTACCCCCAACGTTCTAACTCAATTTTATTATTTAGTTCAAGTTGGGCTAGGGTCGATTTGCATGAACAAGTTTATCTACTAGACTATGCAATCAACCAAAAATCCAAATCAAATATTTGCACAATAACAAGCATTCAACATTCACAACTTAGTCGAGTTTATCACACTACTCGACTAACACACTCGTTCTAGCGTATTTTCATCGGGACAACCTAAACTTATATATTACAATATTAGGCGACTCAGGCCAACGTCTACGAAAAACTCAAGCTGTTTCTCAGAGTAGACAGGAGAGAGATAGCAAATCAAGGGCTTAAGACTCAAGGAATAGAAGCAGAAAAATGATGGTTGAAAATTTGCGGAGGCCAGGCAAGAGAAAAGAAGCCCTAAACTCGACCAATTCTACCTAGGCTTCGTCCTACAGTCAATATGGCTCTGATACCAATTCTGTCACACCCGATTTATAAAGAACATAAATCGAGCAATCATATATGCGCCAGGATCAAGTCACGCATATATACAACAGAATCATCAAGATATCATAACACATGTCACGTATAACAATAATATAAATCGTAATTAATTCATAAATGAATTATTTAATTACAACCGAATCAAGAATCGGTTCAAGAGGTTCGGAAGCGTAAAAGAGATACATGAAGAGCTGGGCGCCACAGGGACGTCGACTGGGAGACAAACGCCTAGAAGTCGTCGAAGCCACTGACGTAGTCCTCCACGTTGCCGGACACTGAGCAGCAGTCGAAGATATCCGAAATAGAATAGAAGAGTAGAGAGGCAAGTGTGAGTACAAACTAGTACTCAACAAGTATAACACAAACTATGAGGCTCTACGTTGGCTGACTCAACTGCATTAGCTTTTAGTCTTGGCAATTTTATTAAAACTATTTACTACAAGCAGATGAATTACCATAACCCATATTGCATAATAAATTAATCAATATTAATTAAGAACTACTGAGAACCATCCAAACCAAAACCACCCGGGAAATCTCCCTAATCAAAGGTTGATAACCCCACTAATCAGACGGAGGATCTGGGCCGCTCATGACTGTGAGCACAGCTGATATATCATTTTTTACACTCTCGAGAGGTTGCACAACTTTACCCACAAGTCGTGAGCTACGCTAGTGGTTCATCACACTTCCTTAGGTGAGATGGCTAGCAAGCACACTACGAGACCGTTACAAAGAATCACGTTGGTAAGGTGTAACCGCTAAGGATTCTGGATCAGCAACGATGGGGCCCACCTCTGGGGGTAGAAGACACACAGTACAGACCAAGCCGGAGGAGCAGGGACCATTGAAGCTTACCACCCCTCTTGCCCATGCAGGTAAGTTACTCCCGAACCAACACGACCTAATTAGTAAGTCAAGACCGTCCCATTCCAGTCTTGTGGTTGCGCGGTTGTCCCAGGTTGTCGCTCTATGAACCGGTCCTTATGGAGAGTGGCCAACCAAGCACTAAGCACCGTGCTGGCCCCCTAAACCATGTTTCTACAAAAATATATTTCTAAGGACGCACAAACCACTCAAGCACACAGCACAGAGGGTCGGCTCCAGAATTAAGTTGCATAAGATCGTTAACAAATTAATTAAAAAGGACCAAGATATGTTATAGCGCAGCAACCTAGCACAACTAACCAAAATGCAACCCAAAGGATACATATATAAGGATAAAGGTGGCTAGGAAATCCTTATAGGCATACAGAATTAAAATGCAGTATGAAACTGTATTAAAAAGTGATAGGAGGTTCATGTTATACTTGCCTTCCTCGAAACTCTCCTGCTGCTGCTCAAACTGCTCAGAAGATGGCAGCTCCTGGTACTGGTCCAAAGGCTCCGCGTCTACTCACGATCATCAAGCATAGTCCACACATACACACATGCATAAACAATAGCGAAGTATAAGAAAACAGTACACCAATACAATAGAACAGCACATGAAACTAGCCTAAAACTATTCTACGTGTTACAACAATCACGTGGACATAAAGAACACCTAAAACGGAGCTAAGACGCGAAAACTACGCTTAAAACAAGATCCAGGGACCTATTTGCGAGAAAAACAGAACTTCCAGGGGGTTCTGCGTGAACACTGGGGACCTAAACGTAAATAAAGCATAGACTCAGGGGCTAGCACGTGAAAAAACACAAGGTAAGGACTGCGGGATCAAAACTGGAAAGCTCAGGGGCTTCGGTGCAAGAAATAGGGCTAAACTGCAATTATTATTGAACTGCAGTGGACCGCGGGTTGTTTTCCCAAAAGAACAGGGACTCTTTAGCAAAACCGATGGCTGAACCAGTATCTTTTAATCTGGGTCCTCGGATCTAGATCGGGCGGCTCGGAGCGAAAGGGTACGTATGATCTAATCGGGTGCACTGGTTACAAATCGGACGATCCTGATGCACCGCTCGGGTCAACAGGCGCTCGGGCGGCGGTTGTTCACCGGAGATGAACTCCCCGCGGTGGCGCTTCGCCGGCTTTGGCCAAAATCGGCCGTCTGACCTCGACTCTGGGTGGGGCTTGGCCGGGGAGGAAGCTAACGGCATGCCTAATCTACCTAGAGGTTCGCTCGGGTACGGCACGGCGTCTAACTCCGGTGCGGCGGCAGACCCCAAGCGCGCGCGCGCGGCGCTTCGCCGTAAAGGCGTTCCGCTCATGGGCCGGCTCACCAGCCTTGATATCTACCTTAAGAGCAGGAGGGGGTTGTGGCAATGCTCACCGGGGGCACAAATCGGGCCGTGCGGTCGTGTAGAGGATGCCAGCGCCAAGAACAAGCGGCGGGGCGCACGGGGTGCTCGTGGAACAGCCGCGGTAGCACTCCTCCCGGCCTGCTGGTCCACCAAATCAACACGTGCAGGTCCTGTGAAGGTGTAAAGGGGGTCAGCGGGGCCGGTGACGCGTCGGCGGTGAAGAATTCCGGCGGGGCAGAAATTTTACCGTGGAGATACTCCGGTGAAATTGGCCGGCCTGCCACAGCTAGGGCAGGTTGGCGAGGCGTGGCTGTGAGTGCGGTGGGGCAGCGGAACTCAGGACCCTCTTGTCGAGCGGTGGGCGGCGCCGAGGCGGTGAAACGCGAGCGGCGCAGGGGCTCTGCCTCGGCGAGGCACAGGCGTGGGTGCTAGGGTTAGAAGCGGTGGCTACAGGGTGGAGAGCTGAGGTCGCAGGGGTCGGGTGTCCCACTTATAAGGCGGCGGCACCCTCTGCGTGCGGGCCTAGGCGCGGGCGGCGCGGCAATCTCAGCGGCAGCGCTACGCGGGTGTTGCGGAGAGGAAGGGGAAGAAGCTGACGAGCGGGACCGACCTGGCAGCGAGAGGAAAGAGAGGAGCGAGCATTCGGGCTGGGGAAAAAGGAAGTGGGCCGGCGTGGAGAGCTCGGGCGTGGGAAGGGAAGTGGGCCGGCTTGGCCCACGCGGGGAAAGGGGGAGAGAGGGGGCCCGATGTGGCAGAACCGCCTGAATTATCCCAGCTCAAGTGCGCTAATGATCGCCGTACAACCGCAGTCAACTCAACGCACTTCAACCGGAACAATCTTTTGGTCTGTCGGGTCTCCGCCCGATACAACCACGGTTCAGCAGGATCGAAGCAGGTTTACCTCGCACGAAGGCGAGTTCACATCACAGAATAGCTCATCAACTTTTAGTTTACAGCCATACATACATTTTTTTACAAACCGAGTTCAATGAAAAGTAAACTTATACAAACCAAGTTCAAACTGACAAGCTTAACCGCTTGTCCAAACTCACAGCGGAAGAAACAGTTTTACGCGACTACACACGTCGCGAAGGCGAACACCAAGCTTAGCCCAGGGCCTGGTGTCACTCCGGAGGGTTACTGCCGGCCGGGGACGGGTCCCACTCCACGGACCAGCCAAAAGGAACGGACGTTGGCCACCCAAGGTTGTCCGTGGGATTTTCGAAGGTCATACCTGAAACAGATATAGGCAAGGCTGAGTAGTCTAATACTCAGCAAGGCTTACCCGAGGTGGGGTATACTTTAGCCCGTAACTAGACTCATGAAGGAATTATAAAGGTTCTGGGTTTATTTTCAGCTGAAAAGCAACAAAGAGTATAACTACTTTCAAGTTTTAGCTTTCAGATTCTAGTTGAGTATTTATTCTAGATTAGCACCTACACTAAGCAAGCATGATTGGTATTATTATTCACCAAGATTATCTCATTAACGGTTACACTTCTTACTCAATGTGGCAGAAGGGATAAGCAGTCTCATGCATCGTGAGAGGCGGACGATTCCTGAATCGAGATTCAACCTTGCAAGGTAAACCTAACACACACGCTTGGAGCATCCACAAGTTGTTCCGAAGCAACCGTTTACCTTTCTTTCCGACTCGCGGACAGGCCACCACAAGCGACTTGCAGAACCGTACGCACACCCTATTTGTGCAGGACATATGTCTGTAGCGTGACTACAAAACCCGTATTCCTGTCTGCCATGCAGAACGTACTCCCACAGGTCAGTGCGTGTGAACATAACATGAGGTCGAGTGGTGGAAGTATGTCCGCTTACCGGGCTGATTGGTTACTAGGCTTACCGCTTTACCATATTTCGCGGCATGTGGCTAGTACTGTTCAAACACTTAACCACCACTACCACACATATCGACCTTATCCATTATTAACGAAACAGACAGGGTAAACTTCCAGGTCATGATACAGCACATGACCCTGTCCGTCATCCTTATAGTGGTTGCGGTAATGTAAGCATGCAACTCCTATATCGCGCGAGTGACAGGAAATCACTCGACTTCTACCGGCCCTATTAGCGGAGCATCTATCCGATAAAGACTCGGAAGCATCACATTGGATTCCTAGGATTCATGCATCTAGGGTTTCATTCCAACTCCTAGACTTAATACATAAGTTTAGATAAATAGATTTAGATTGTAATGTAAATAAAGTAATGGGATATGTCCGGGGCTTGCCTTCTTGAGTGGGGTTGGGGGCAGGAGAGTCAGAGGCTTCCGAACACTGGTTCGGGGCTTCAGTTAGTTCCTCGACGATTTGGGTTGGGTCTTCTGGGAAGCCTTGGTCTTGTCCTAAGACCAGTTCGTAGTCCCCGTCGTCGAGCGTCGTTGATTCTATATGAGATGCAATAAAATAAATAAGGTGAAAATTGAAATTTAAGATCTCACATTTCAAATGTTATAGCTCATCCAAACAACACACAAGAATTCACATAATCAGGAGAGAGTTTAGGTTTCGAACACTATTTACAAAGAAATCATGAAGACATGGTAGGGTTTTGTTGTAAACAAAAACTAAAACATTTAAATTAAGTTTAAAATGAACCAAAATTTAAGTTCAAAACTCTTAAATAAAAGATTATAGGTTTTAGAAATTTGATTATATAATAAACATTATAAAATATCCCATTAGAGAATGACAATAGAGTTCAATTAGAAAAGGTTATACAATAGGTTTAGTTAATATTTCAAATTTGAAAGTTCAAATTAAAAGAAGTTAAGTTTAAATCAAATTTGAGTTTGAAGCTTGCAAAAAGTTACCTAGAGTTTATAGAGCATTCATGCCAAACTTCATATACAACAAAGCATGAAATATTAAAGTTAATTATAAACTACCCCTTAACCTTAGGTTTAAAATAAAGGTAAAAGTATTTTGTTTCAAACTATACTCCATTAACAAAAGTTATAGAATTTGAAATCTACTTTCTAACAAAACTAGTTTTGCTATTTTTGGATTTTTCTGTGAATTGTTACGAATTTTGTAAGGCAGAAAATACACACACATGAAATAACAGATGCACCAAGGGGGGGGGGGGTCTCGGCAAATTGCATCAGGGCCCTCAGACCAAGATCCTTATTTGCAAAAGAGCCCTTGCTGAGCCTGACACCGGCCGGCCTCTCGGCCCCGACGTGTTCTCGCCAACGGCGAGGTCGCCGGCGGGGAAGAGCTGCCTAGGCACGATCTACAAAACCCAAGGAAAAGATTGGGAGGGGCGGTGCTCGACGGGTAACCACGGGACACGGTCGACGACGGTGAGGCGCGGCGGCTGTGGCGGCGCAACACCGTTCCCGGTGAACGGCCGGCGAACACGGGAATACAACGCACGCATGAGCATCACTGGGACGTGGGGAGATGATTTCCGTACGTGGCTCGGCTGGAGAGGTGGCGATGCAGGCTGTCGACGGTGAGGTCGATCACGGCGGCGCCAATGGAGGGGCGGCTCGGGGTGGAGCAAATCCGGCGAGGGGGAGGGCCGGGGCTGGTCTGGATCAAGATGTGGGGCAAGGGGAGGAGGTGGGGAAACTCTGGGTCAGCGGGATTTGGGCGAGGTGAAGCGATTGCGGTGTACGCCGGTGAGGAGTGCGGGCAGCTCCGGTGATGCAAGGAAGAAGAGAGTGGAAAAGCTGCCGAGGGTAGGGGTTTGGCAAGAGAATAAGCGAGGGAAACAAAGCGACTTAGAGTTGCTGGTACTACTGAGTAGAAGAGAGGGAAGGATAAGGCGAGCCCGTGGGAAAATTGCGGCGGCGGCAGGAACTCCGGTGTGCGGTGCTGGCAGCCAGTGGAGGACGTGGCGCTCGGGTGGGACACCAGCAGAAGAGGGCTAGAGCGGTGAGAGGATGGGAGAGCAACGCGTGGCAAGGGGGGGCACAGGAGATGACCGGCGGTGGCCAGGAACGACGCATTACACCGGCGGCAGGGAGAACCAGAGGGCAGAGCAGAGAGCAGAGGCGCCAGGAGGAAGAAAGGGGAAAGAACTGAACTGGGGACTGATTTGCAATTTCAGAGAAAAGCAGGGACCTCACTGAGAAGGACTTGCAACTTTTAAACCAGTGCTCAAATGAAGATGGTCCAAAAAGAAAAAGTGCATGGTTTTTCAAACTCTACAACTTCTCTTTAAGGTTCATCTGTAGTTGAGCAATAGTTTTGGAGATAAAATAGACTTAGTAAAATCTTCACATTTTATGTAAGTCCTATGGTTAAAAACACTTTTACATATATACCCAAGGGTAATTTCATATATTTTTGCAATTTAACCACAGATATCACTTTTTGCAAAATAACCCTCATGCTTTTAAACTTTTCCCCCATCTCCACCCATTTTGCATAAAAGGACCTTTGGTTAAATTTAATTACATAACTATTACTTTTCCTTACTATTGCACACATAAAGCACACCTTTGCTATACTTTACACATATACCTATCAAAACTTTAAGGTGTGACCAAGCTAATTACCTGAGTGTCACAGCCTTCCCTCCTAAAAAGAATCTCGTCCTGAGATTCCGAAGCAGGATGGAATAGAAAGATCAAGCTCGAAGATTGGTTTGGAAGAAATTGGGAAAGTTATGTTGAAGATAAGATTCAGTTTCCCATGTTGCTTCTTCTTCTGTATGATGGTTCCACTGAATCTTGTACATTCTGGTGGTTTCTCTTCTGGTGCTTCTCTCTTTTGTGTCGAGGATTCTGATTGGATGCTCTGTATAGGTCAAATCTGGTTCGATTTCGATAGCCTGGGAATCGATGATGTCGGTGGGAATCTTAACACACTTCCTGAGTTGGGATACATGAAAGATGTTATGGATGGCCGCTAATTGAGGAGGAAGTTGGAGACGATAAGCTACAGGTCCATAGATTTCAAGGATCTCAAAGGGTCCGATGTATCGAGGAGCAAATTTCCCTTTTACACCGAATCTTTGAACACCTCGGGTAGGAGATACTCGAAGATATACGAAGTCTCCGACTTGAAACTGCAACGGTCTTCTTCGTATATCAGCATAACTTTTCTGTCGAGATTGGGCGGCCTTTAAATTGCTCTGGATAAGCCTAACTTGATCTTCTGCTTCCATAACTAGATCGGGTCCAAAAATTTTACGTTCGCCGGTTTGCGACCAGTTCAAAGGAGTTCGGCATCGGCGACCGTATAATGCTTCAAATGGGGCCATCTTAATACTTGTCTGATAGCTGTTATTGTAAGAGAATTCTGCCAGTGACAAGTATTTATCCTATTTTTTGTCAAATTGGAGTACACAAGCTCTGAGCATATCTTCCAGAATCTGGTTTATTCGCTCAGTTTGCCCATCTGTCTGAGGATGATAGGCAGAGCTTCGAATTAATTTAGTCCCAAGAGCATCATGAAGCTGCTCCCAGAACCTAGCAACAAATTGCGCTCCACGATCAGAAATGATCATTTTAGGTACTCCATGAAGTCGAACAATTTGATCCAGATAAATCTCGGTATACCTTTTGGCTTTATATGTGGTATGCACGGAAAGAAAATGTGCAGTTTTGGTTAATCGATCAACGATTACCCAAATAGAGTCATGCCTCCGAGAAGTGTTGGGCAGACCAACAATAAAGTCCATACTGATATCCTCCCACTTCCACGAAGGAATGGGTAGAGGTTGAAGGATACCAGCAGTCTTCAGATGACTGGCTTTGACTCTTTGGTAGATATCACATTCCGACACATATTTGGCAATCTCTCGTTTCATACGAGTCCACCAAAAGTTCTGTTTCAAATCCTGATACATCTTCGTACTGCCAGGATGCATAGAGAATTTAGATAGGTGGGCCTCGTCCATTATTTGCTTACGGAGCTTATGGTTCTTGGGTACAACAATACGTTCGTTGAACCATAAAACTCCCTTAGAATCAACTCGGAAGCATTTGTACTTCCCTTCTCCTTGCGTTAACTTCTGTTTAATGATTCTGACCCCTTTATTACGCTGTTGTGCTAGAACAATATTATCTCTGAGTGTGGCTTCAACTGAAAGATGGTTCAAGTCACCTTGGGAAACAATCTCTAGATTGAGCTTTCTCATTTCCCAACAGAGAGTCTCGTTGAATGCTTCAACAGATAGGCAAGAACAATGTGCTTTGCGACTAAGGGCATCTGCAGTGACATTGGCCTTGCCTGGATGATAATGCACTTCCAAATCATAATCCTTGATAAGTTCTAGCCAGCGCCTTTGCCTCATATTCAGATCCGCCTGGGTAAAGATATACTTGAGGCTTTTATGATCAGTATAAATATGACATTTCGTACCCATCAGATGGTGTCTCCAGATCTTTAGGGCATGAATAACTGCTGCAAGCTCGAGATCATGGGTGGGGTAATTCTGTTCATGAACCCTAAGTGCTCGTGATGCATATGCAATTACTCGGTTGTCTTGCATGAGTACACAACCAAGTTCAGTTCCCGATGCATCACAGTAGATGTCAAAAGGTTTTGAGACATCTGGTTGAGCTAAGACTGGAGCAGTCGTAAGATGGTCTCTGAGAATATGAAATGCATCTTCGCATTTTTGATCCCAGGAGAATTTCACACCTTTCTTTAGTAGTTCGGTCATAGGTTTGGCTATTCTAGAGAAGTCAGGTATGAAACGACGATAATAGCCAGCGAGACCGAGAAAACTACGAATTGAGAAAACTACGAATCTGATGGACTGATGTTGGAGGTTGCCAATCCATCACTTCTTGTACCTTACTAGGATCAACGGATATTCCATCTCCAGAAATGGTATGGCCCAGAAATTTTACTGTATCTAACCAAAACTCACACTTGGAGAATTTGGCATACAAGCGATGGTCTCTTAATCGCTGAAGGATGACATGGAGATGTTGAGCATGATCTTCTGAGTTTTTAGAATAGATCAAAATGTCATCAATGAAGACCATAACAAACTTGTCGAGTTCTTGCATGAAGATAGAATTCATGAGGTACATGAAATAGGCTGGAGCGTTAGTGAGACCAAATGACATGACAAGATACTCGTATAGACCATATCGGGTGGAGAAAGCTGTTTTTGGAACATCACTGGGCTGAATTTTAATTTGGTGATAGCCGGAACGAAGATCTATTTTAGAAAACACCTTGGCTCCGGCTAGCTGATCAAAGAGGATATCAATGCGGGGTAGAGGATATTTGTTTTTAATAGTCACCGCATTGAGAGGACGATAATCCACATATAGCCTTAAGCTATTGTCTTTCTTTTTCACAAATAAGGCTGGACAACCCCATGGTGAGGCACTTGGACGAATGAAACCTTTGTCTAAGAGATCTTGGAGTTGGGTTTTTAATTCGGCCAACTCATTAGGAGGCATACGGTAGGGTCTCTTAGAGATAGGGGCTGCACCAGGTTGGAGTTCTATGATAAACTCGATATCTCTATCTAGTGGCATTCCAGGTAAATCATCTGGAAAGACATCGGGATACTCACAGACAATAGGGATATCTTTTAACTTAACCCTAGTAATAGCATAGGTACAAGGGTTAAGGTATTGCTGTTGTGGAAGATAGAGAATGGTTGACTCATACTCAGGTGAATTTATTCCTACAATTCGAGAAGGGATATCTAAGGACACATGATGCTGGGTCATCCAGTTCATACCCAAAAGAACATCCATCCCTTTTAGGTCTAAGACTAGTAGATCTGTCCTAATTAGATGGCTACCCAGTTGAATCGGTACCTTTCTACAAATTTGATTAGACAAAATCTTACCACCAGGAGTTACAATTCTATAAGCTTCATTTATATCACAAATATCCAAGCCCACTCTAGTCCCACAATCCATACTGATAAAACTATGGGTGGCTCCAGTATCAAAAAGAACAATAACGGGATAATGGTTGATAGAAAATGTACCCGTCATTATTGGTGTCCCCTCAGGAAGTTCGGAGAGTGTAGTAAGATTCACCCTCCCTTGACGGACCTGCACCACTTGCCTCTTACTCTTCCCCTGGGGGTTTGGATTAAATGCTTGCCCTTGGAAAGATTTCCTAGGTTGAGGGCAATCCTTGATGAAGTGGGACGGGCTTCCACAGTTGAAACAATGATAATTGTTGTTCCCTGGAGTAGCTGGCGGAAAGCTCGGCCGCAGACCTTGCCGTGGTGGTTGTTGATTTTGCGGCAGCGGTGGTCGGTTGAATTGGGCCTGTTGGGGGGGTCGAGCTACCCATCTGCCAGGTAAATTGCCTCGAGGCGGAGCTCGAGGGGCGTTACTCGGAACCAACCGATACCTTGGCGACTGTGAAGTTGCAGGTCCCGTAGGTGCCTTCCGTTTCTTCTCTGCTCGGTGGGCGGCAATGCAATCTTCCTGAGTAATGGCCATGTTGACCAACTCATTGAAATTGTCGGCCTTCACTAAATTTAGCCATTCTTTGAGCTTGGTGTTTAGGCCTCGATGGAAACGATCACATTTGCGGGCATCCGTGTCCGCATGTGATCCCGCATACTGGCACAGGTGATTGAAAACCTGTGCATACTGTGTGACAGTGCGGGTACCCTGAGTCAAATTCAAAAATTCATTGAGCTTCCGCTTAATGAGTCCTGCTGGTATATGATGTGCCCGGAATGCAGTCCGGAACTCGTCCCAGGTGACGACGTGATCGGCAGGTTGCATAGCATGGAACTGGTCCCACCAAAGACGAGCATGGCCTCGGAGTTGCTGGGCTGCAAAGAGCACCTTGTTCTCCTCTGAACACGGAACTGATAGTAAAGCGAACTTAGATTCAATAGTCCGCAACCAGGCATCTGCGTCTAAAGGCTCATCGGCCTTATGGAATAAAGGAGGTTGGGTGCTGAGAAAGTCCTGATAGTTGGCCGTCAGGGGTTCACCTCGGCCTCGAGGTTGCTGCTGGAAGTGGCCCATCTGAGCTTGCACAAGTTGATTTAGAAGCTCAGTTTGCCGGGCCATAACCTCGGCAAGGTTTGGAGGCGGGGGTGGTGGTTGTTGAGAACTACCAGGCTGACCTGCCCGGAATCCTTCCGGGGTTCCACGAGTAGCTCCAACCATCTGAAATAAAGGAGACATCCATTATCAACCATAATCTTACTCCAATTTCAGATAATATGCAATTATCAAACTGAAACGTAATGCATATACTCCATTCAATCCACTTATAACAGATGCACAGATATTGAACAGGATAACCAAAACTCAGGATTTAGATTACTACATGGATACTAACATCCTTACATCTTACATCAACACACTCAAACTGTTACAAACTCTTACCTAAAAGTACATGCCATACATACAACAAGTGGCTTAATAACTACATGATCTACACATTACTTATATTACATTTTATACACTACTTACACCTAAACCAGCACACTCTTAACCACAACTAAAAGTCATCAAAATTTCCCACTGATGACTGACTTCCAGAAGAGGAATGACAGGGACTGACGACAGGATCCCCATGCTCAGAATCAAGTTCGGAGACCCCTTCAATCTCCTCGGGATCTTCCTCTTCAGCTTCAGGTGCTGCTGGTACAACGGGAGGAATCGGGGGCTGCTGTAATTCCTCAATCTGAGCTTGAGCGTCATCCACCGCAAGGATTAGATCTTGGACTTGTGTCTGTAGAAATTTGATAACAGTATCCCGCTGAGTGATTATATGATCACTCTCATTAATCTGATCTTCCCGATGGTGGATAGTCTCGTTTTGAGTAGTAATAATCCCATCCTTCTCAATTACCACTGCTCGAAGTTGATCCACCTGAGTGATGTGTCTGGCAGCCTCCCCGTGGAGAGTTTGCGCTGCACTAATCAGATGGCCTATCTCACGGCGTAGCAGCATGTGATAATGGTACTGCACGCCCGTGAAACGCCTCATCCCTTGCAGTACTTCTTCTGGTGGACCTTCCAGTCTATGACTCTCAGGAATTGTCCCGAGGTCCTGCTCTGCTTCACCCGGATCGGTTGTAGCAAACAAACCAATGGGTTGTCCTACAACTTCCTCGGGGTGTTGACTGCAAAAGGCATAAATGGCTTCTAGGGCCGCTGCTTTGATAGTATCCACAATTCGGTAGCCCATCATGCTAATCTCAATAGGCTGCCATTGTGAACGGAAAGGATGCTGAGGGATAACCATCCTAACATGAGCCCTATGAATTCCGTCTTCCAAATGCTCGACGGCGTCATACTGAGGAGGTTCTGTATAATGGAAGGTCTGCAAAGACTCCCAAAGTAAGCGGGGAAAACCTTCCCAATGAAGGGCATTGGTATGGAAGTGCCCTTCCGAATCCCAAAAGACATTAGAAGGGGCTGCCATCTGCGACCAGAATGCAAATGGTGAAGCTTTTTATCTTGTTAAGAGAGTACAAGATAAACAGAGCAAGATAACCAATTCTGATAACAGCAAAGGCTAAAAATCAGATGGAAAGGCTAAGATTTCATATAGGATACCCGATCTATGACCATTATTAGATCAATTCATTCCAAAGTTAAACAACATATTCTTCATATATGGAAATGCTTTTATTAACAGGTTATGCATGCACGTACTACTCGTCCTCACAACCAAAACAACTGCCGAATATGTTCGGACTTACGTAGTTAATCCCGGTGGCATAACCATACGTCTCTCATTATATATAACTAATCGATAAACCCTACGCATCCTAATAGCGTAAACGTGGTCAGTGTACCTATAGAAGAATGCACATATATATATCTCATGAACCTTTCATGGCAGCACGGCATGAAAGCGTCCCCAAACATTACTGCTCACTATAGAAACAGCATCTGTACAATTACCGCCGTACAGACAACGTTAACATACGTCACCGAAACAACGTATTCACGAGGGGTACCGCAAAATGCGGGGGTATGAACAGCGATCGCCATACCCTGCGCCGAACCATATACTCCCAATATAATCAACCTAAGTTGGTATATTGGCAGCATCTCAAGTAGGCCACTGCTTGAGAAACAGCGTTCGGTTCGCATCACCGATGGGAAGGCCAAGCTCCCTCAGTTGGCTGAGGATCCTTACCTCCTTACCTCCGTTCGTAGATGTCGTTACAGGGAGTAAAATTGGATTGTGCAGGAATTTAAGTTTTGACGGAAAGTAGTGCTGCAAGTCAGAACTATCTATACAGATATAGATACTAATAGCCACCTGATACTTTCCCATATAAACCCTTAGGGCTTTACGTTCTAGACACAACCTTAATGAGTCCAACGTATTTTGTAAACTCATTTATTGGCAACTTTTATCCAGAAAATACTTTTTAAGAGCTTTTCTAGATGTAAAGATAAACCTACAGCTCTGATACCAGCTGTGGCAGAACCGCTTGAATTATCCCAGCTCAAGTGCGCTAATGATCGTCGTACAACCGCAGTCAACTCAACGCACTTCAACCGGAACAATCTTTTGGTCTGTCGGGTCTCCGCCCGATACAACCACGGTTCAGCAGGATCGAAGCAGGTTTACCTCGCACGAAGGCGAGTTCACATCACAGAATAGCTCATCAACTTTTAGTTTACAGCCATACATACATTTTTTTACAAACCGAGTTCAATGAAAAGTAAACTTATACAAACCAAGTTCAAACTGACAAGCTTAACCGCTTGTCCAAACTCACAGCGGAAGAAATAGTTTTACACGACTACACACGTCGCGAAGGCGAACACCAAGCTTAGCCTAGGGCCTGGTGTCACTCCGGAGGGTTACTGCCGGCCGGGGACGGGTCCCACTCCACGGACCAGCCAAAAGGAACGGACGTTGGCCACCCAAGGTTGTCCGTGGGATTTTCGAAGGTCATACCTGAAACAGATATAGGCAAGGCTGAGTATTCTAATACTCAGCAAGGCTTACCCGGGGTGGGGTATACTTTAGCCCGTAACTAGACTCATGAAGGAATTGTAAAGGTTCTGGGTTTATTTTCAGCTGAAAAGCAATAAAGAGTATAACTACTTTCAAGTTTTAGCTTTCAGATTCTAGTTGAGTATTTATTCTAGATTAGCACCTACACTAAGCAAGCATGATTGGTATTATTATTCACCAAGATTATCTCATTAACGGTTACACTTATTACTCAATGTGGCAGAAGGGATAAGCAGTCTCATGCATCGTGAGAGGCGGACGATTCCTGAATCGAGATTCAACCTTGCAAGGTAAACCTAACACACATGCTTGGAGCATCCACAAGTTGTTCCGAAGCAACCATTTACCTTTCTTTCCGACTCGCGGACAGGCCACCACAAGCGACTTGCAGGATCGTACGCACACCCTATATGTGCAGGACATACGTCTGTAGCGCGACTACAAAACCCGTATTCCTGTCTGCCATGCAGAACGTACTCCCACAGGTCAGTGCGTGTGAACATAACATGAGGTCGAGTGGTGGAAGTATGTCCGCTTACCGGGCTGATTGGTTACTAGGCTTACCGCTTTACCATATTTCGCGGCATGTGGCTAGTACTGTTCAAACACTTAACCACCACTACCACACATATCGACCTTATCCATTATTAACGAAACAGACAGGGTAAACTTCCAGGTCATGATACAGCACATGACCCTGTTCGTCATCCTTATAGTGGTTGCGGTAATGTAAGCATGCAACTCCTATATCGCGCGAGTGACAGGAAATCACTCGACTTCTACCGGCCCTATTAGCGGAGCATCTATCCGATAAAGACTCGGAAGCATCACATTGGATTCCTAGGATTCATGCATCTAGGGTTTCATTCCAACTCCTAGACTTAATGCATAAGTTTAGATAAATAGATTTAGATTGTAATGTAAATAAAGTAATAGGATATGTCCGGGGCTTGCCTTCTTGAGTGGGGTTGGGGGCAGGAGAGTCAGAGGCTTCCGAACACTGGTTCGGGGCTTCAGTTAGTTCCTCGACGATTTGGGTTGGGTCTTCTGGGAAGCCTTGGTCTTGTCCTAAGACCAGTTCGTAGTCCCCGTCATCGAGCGTCGTTGATTCTATATGAGATGCAATAAAATAAATAAGGTGAAAATTTAAATTTAAGATCTCACATTTCAAATGTTATAGCTCATCCAAACAACACACAAGAATTCACATAATCAGGAGAGAGTTTAGGTTTCAAACACTATTTACAAAGAAATCATGAAGACATGGTAGGGTTTTGTTGTAAACAAAAACTAAAACATTTAAATTAAGTTTAAAATGAACCAAAATTTAAGTTCAAAACTCTTAAATAAAAGATTATAGGTTTTAGAAATTTGATTATATAATAAACATTATAAAATATCCCATTAGAGAATGACAATAGAGTTCAATTAGAAAAGGTTATACAATAGGTTTAGTTAATATTTCAAATTTGAAAGTTCAAATTAAAAGAAGTTAAGTTTAAATCAACTTTGAGTTTGAAGCTTGCACAAAGTTACCTAGAGTTTATAGAGCATTCATGCCAAACTTCATATACAACAAAGCATGAAATATTAAAGTTAATTATAAACTACCCCTTAAACTTAGGTTTAAAATAAAGGTAAAAGTATTTTGTTTCAAACTATACTCCATTAAAAAAAGTTATAGAATTTGAAATCTAGTTTCTAACAAAACTAGTTTTGCTATTTTTGCATTTTTCTATGAATTGTTACGAATTTTGTAAGGCAGAAAACACACACACATGAAATAACAGATGCATCAAGGGGGGGGGGTCTCGGCAAATTGCATCAGGGCCCTCAGACCAAGTTCCTTATTTGCAAAACAGCCCTTGCCGAGCCTGACGCCGGCCGGCCTCTCGGCCCCGACGTGTTCTCGCCGACGGCGAGGTCGCCGGCGGGGAAGAGCTGCCCAGGCACGATCTACAAAACCCAAGGAAAAGATTGGGAGGGGCGGTGCTCGACGGGTAACCACGGGACACGGTCGACGACGGTGAGGCGCGGCGGCCGTGGCGGCGCAACACCGTTCCCGGCGAATGGCCGGCGAACACGGGAATACAACGCGCGCATGAGCATCACTGGGACGTGGGGAGATGATTTCCGTACGTGGCTCGGCTGGAGAGGTGGCGATGCAGGCTGTCGACAGTGAGGTCGATCACGGCGGCGCCAATGGAGGGGCGGCTCGGGGTGGAGCAAATCCGGCGAGGGGGAGGGCCGGGGCTGGTCTGGATCAAGATGTGGGGCAAGGGGAGGAGGTGGGGAAACTCTGGGTCAGCGGGATTTGGGCGAGGTGAAGTGATTGCGGTGTACGCCGGTGAGGAGTGCAGGCGGCTCCGGTGATGCAAGGAAGAAGAGAGGGGAAAAGCTGCCGAGGGTAGGGGTTTGGCAAGAGAATAAGCGAGGGAAACAAAGCGACTTAGAGTTGCTGGTACTACTGAGTAGAAGAGAGGGAAGGATAAGGCGAGCCCGTGGGAAAATTGCGGCGGCGGCAGGAACTCCGGCGTGCGGTGCTGGCAGCCAGTGGAGGACGTGGCGCTCGGGTGGGACACCAGCAGAAGAGGGCTAGAGCGGTGAGAGGATGGGAGAGCAACGCGTGGCAAGGGGGGGCACAGGAGATGACCGGCGGTGGCCAGGAACGACGCATTACACCGGCGGCAGGGAGAACCAGAGGGCAGAGCAGAGAGCAGAGGCGCCAGGAGGAAGAAAGGGGAAAGAACTGAACTGGGGACTGATTTGCAATTTCAGAGAAAAGCAGGGACCTCACTGAGAAGGACTTGCAACTTTTAAACCAGTGCTCAAATGAAGATGGTCCAAAAAGAAAAAGTGCATGGTTTTTCAAACTCTACAACTTCTCTTTAAGGTTCATCTGCAGTTGAGCAATAGTTTTGGAGATAAAATAGACTTAGTAAAATCTTCACATTTTATGTAAGTCCTATGGTTAAAAACACTTTTACATATATACCCAAGGGTAATTTCATATATTTTTGCAATTTAACCACAGATATCACTTTTTGGAAAATAACCCTCATGCTTTTAAACTTTTCCCCCATCTCCACCCATTTTGCATAAAAGGACCTTTGGTTAAATTTAATTACATAACTATTACTTTTCCTTACTATTGCACACATAAAGCACACCTTTGCTATACTTTACACATATACCTATCAAAACTTTAAGGTGTGACCAAGCTAATTACCTGAGTGTCACAGCCTTCCCCCCTAAAAAGAATCTCGTCCCGAGATTCCGAAGCAGGATGGAATAGAAAGATCAAGCTCGAAGATTGGTTTGGAAGAAATTGGGAAAGTTATGTTGAAGATAAGATTCAGTTTCCCATGTTGCTTCTTCTTCTGTATGATGGTTCCACTGAATCTTGTACATTCTGGTGGTTTCTCTTCTGGTGCTTCTCTCTTTAGTGTCGAGGATTCTGATTGGATGCTCTGTATAGGTCAAATCTGGTTCGATTTCGATAGCCTGGGAATCGATGATGTCGGTGGGAATCTTAACACACTTCCTGAGTTGGGATACATGAAAGATGTTATGGATGGCCGCTAATTGAGGAGGAAGTTGGAGACGATAAGCTACAGGTCCATAGATTTCAAGGATCTCAAAGGGTCTGATGTATTGAGGAGCAAGTTTTCCTTTTACACCGAATCTTTGAACACCTCGGGTAGGATATACTCGAAGATATACGAAGTCTCCGACTTGAAACTGCAACGGTCTTCTTCGTATATCAGCATAACTTTTCTGTCGAGATTGGGCGGCCTTTAAATTGCTCTGGATAAGCCTAACTTGATCTTCTGCTTCCATAACTAGATCGGGTCCAAAAATTTTACGTTCGCCGGTTTGCGACCAGTTCAAAGGAGTTCGGCATTGGCGACCGTATAATGCTTCAAATGGGGCCATCATAATACTTGTCTGATAGCTGTTATTGTAAGAGAATTCTGCCAGTGACAAGTATTTATCCCAGTTTTTGTCAAATTGGAGTACACAAGCTCTGAGCATATCTTCCAGAATCTGGTTTATTCGCTCAGTTTGCCCATCTGTCTGAGGATGATAGGCAGAACTTCGAATTAATTTAGTCCCAAGAGCATCATGAAGCTGCTCCCAGAACCTAGCAACAAATTGCGCTCCACGATCAGAAATGATCGTTTTAGGTACTCTATGAAGTCGAACAATTTGATCTAGATAAATCTCGGCATACCTTTTGGCATTATATGTGGTATGCACGGAAAGAAAATGTGCAGTTTTGGTTAATCGATCAACGATTACCCAAATAGAGTCATGCCTCCGAGAAGTGTTGGGCAGACCAACAATAAAGTCCATACTGATATCCTCCCACTTCCACGAAGGAATGGGTAGAGGTTGAAGGATACCAGCAGTCTTCAGACGACTGGCTTTGACATTCCGACACATATTTGGCAATCTCTCGTTTCATACGAGTCCACCAAAAGTTCTGTTTCAAATCCTGATACATCTTCGTACTGCCAGGATGCATAGAGAATTTAGATAGGTGGGCCTCGTCCATTATTTGCTTACAGAGCTTATGGTTCTTGGGTACAACAATACATTCGTTGAACCATAAAACTCCCTTAGAATCAACTCGGAAGCATTTGTACTTCCCTTCTCCTTGCGTTAACTTCTGTTTAATGATTCTGACCCCTTTATTACGCTGTTGTGCTAGAACAATATTATCTCTGAGTGTGGCTTCAACTGAAAGATGGTTCAAGTCACCTTGGGAAACGATCTCTAGATTGAGCTTTCTCATTTCCCAACAGAGAGTCTCATTGAATGCTTCAACGGATAGGCAAGAACAATGTGCTTTGCGACTAAGGGCATCTGCAACGACATTGGCCTTGCCTGGATGATAATGCACTTCCAAATCATAATCCTTGATAAGTGCTAGCCAACGCCTTTGCCTCATATTCAGATCCGCCTGGGTAAAGATATACTTGAGGCTTTTATGATCAGTATAAATATGACATTTCGTACCCATCAGATGGTGTCTCCAGATCTTTAGGGCATGAATAACTGCTGCAAGCTCGAGATCATGGGTGGGGTAATTCTGTTCATGAACCCTAAGTGCTCGTGATGCATATGCAATTACTCGGTTGTCTTGCATGAGTACACAACCAAGTCCAGTTCCCGATGCATCACAGTAGATGTCAAAAGGTTTTGAGACATCTGGTTGAGCTTAGACTGGAGCAGTTGTAAGATGGTCTCTGAGAATATGAAATGCATCTTCGTATTTTTGATCCCAGGAGAATTTCACACCTTTCTTTAGTAGTTCGGTCATAGGTTTGGCTATTCTAGAGAAGTCAGGTATGAAACAACGATAATAGCCAGCGAGACCGAGAAAACTACGAATCTGATGGACTGATGTTGGAGGTTGCCAATCCATCACTTCTTGCACCTTACTGGGATCAACGGATATTCCATCTCCAGAAATGGTATGGCCCAGAAATTTTACTGTATCTAACCAAAACTCACACTTGGAGAATTTGGCATACAAGCGATGGTCTCTTAATCGCTGAAGGATGACATGGAGATGTTGAGCATGATCTTCTGAGTTTTTAGAATAGATCAAAATGTCATCAATGAAGACCATAACAAACTTGTCGAGTTCATGCATGAAGATAGAATTCATGAGGTACATGAAATAGGCTGGAGCGTTAGTGAGACCAAATGACATGACAAGATACTCGTATAGACCATATCGGGTGGAGAAAGCTATTTTTGGAACATCACTGGGCCGAATTTTAATTTGGTGATAGCCGGAACGAAGATCTATTTTAGAAAACACCTTGGCTCCGGCTAGCTGATCAAAGAGGATATCAATGCGGGGTAGAGGATATTTGTTTTTGATAGTCACCGCATTGAGAGGACGATAATCCACACATAGCCTTAAGCTATTGTCTTTCTTTTTCACAAATAAGGCTGGACAACCCCATGGTGAGGCACTTGGACGAATGAAACCTTTGTCTAAGAGATCTTGGAGTTGGGTTTTTAATTCGGCCAACTCATTAGGAGGCATACGGTAGGGTCTCTTAGAGATAGGGGCTGTACCAGGTTGGAGTTCTATGATAAACTCGATATCTCTATCTAGTGGCATTTCAGGTAAATCGTCTGGAAAGACATCGGGATACTCACAGACGATAGGGATATCTTTTAACTTAACCCTAGTAATAGCATAGGTACAAGGGTTAAGGTATTGCTGTTGTGGAAGATAGAGAATGGTTGACTCATACTCAGGTGAATTTATTCCTACAGTTCGAGAAGGGATATCTAAGGACACATGATGCTGGGTCATCCAGTTCATACCCAAAAGAACATCCATCCCTTTTAGGTCTAAGACTAGTAGATCTGTCCTGATTAGATGGCTACCCAGTTGAATCGGTACCTTTCTACAGATTTGATTAGACAAAATCTTACCACCAGGAGTTACAATTCTATAAGCTTCATTTATATCACAAATATCCAAGCCCACTCTAGTCCCACAATCCATACTGATAAAACTATGGGTGGCTCCAGTATCAAAAAGAACAATAACGGGATAATGGTTGATAGAAAATGTACCCGTCATTATTGGTGTCCCCTCAGGAAGTTCGGAGAGTGTAGTAAGATTCACCCTCCCTTGACGGACCTGCACCACTTGCCTCTTACTCTTCCCCTGGGGGTTTGGATTAAATGCTTGCCCTTGGAAAGATTTCCTAGGTTGAGGGCAATCCTTGATGAAGTGGGACGGGCTTCCACAGTTGAAACAATGATAATTGTTGTTCCCTGGAGTAGCTGGCGGAAAGCTCGGCCGCAGACCTTGCCGTGGTGGTTGTTGATTTTGCGGCAGCGGTGGTCGGTTGAATTGGGCCTGTTGGGGGGTCGAGCTACCCATCTGCCAGGTAAATTGCCTCGAGGCGGAGCTCGAGGGGCGTTACTCGGAACCAACCGATACCTTGGCGACTGTGAAGTTGCAGGTCCCGTAGGTGCCTTCCGTTTCTTCTCTGCTCGGTGGGCGGCAATGCAATCTTCCTGAGTAATGGCCATGTTGACCAACTCATTGAAATTGTCGGCCTTCACTAAATTTAGCCATTCTTTGAGCTTGGTGTTTAGGCCTCGACGGAAACGATCACATTTGCGGGCATCCGTGTCCGCATGTGATCCCGCATACTGGCACAGGTGATTGAAAACCTGTGCATACTGTGTGACAGTGCGGGTACCCTGAGTCAAATTCAAAAATTCATTGAGCTTCTGCTCAATGAGTCCTGCTGGTATATGATGTGCCCGGAATGCAGTCCGGAACTCGTCCCAGGTGACGACGTGATCGGCAGGTTGCATAGCATGGAACTGGTCCCACCAAAGACGAGCATGGCCTCGGAGTTGCTGGGCTGCAAAGAGCACCTTGTTCTCCTCTGAACACGGAACTGATAGTAAAGCGAACTTAGATTCAATAGTCCGCAACCAGGCATCTGCGTCTAAAGGCTCATCGGCCTTATGGAATAAAGGAGGTTGGGTGCTGAGAAAGTCCTGATAGTTGGCCGTCAGGGGTTCACCTCGGCCTTGAGGTTGCTGCTGGAAGTGGCCCATCTGAGCTTGCACAAGTTGATTTAGAAGCTCAGTTTGCCGGGCCATAACCTCGGCAAGGTTTGGAGGCGGGGGTGGTGGTTGTTGAGAACTACCAGGCTGACCTGCCCGGAATCCTTCCGGGGTTCCACGAGTAGCTCCAACCATCTGAAATAAAGGAGACATCCATTATCAACCATAATCTTACTCCAATTTCAGATAATATGCAATTATCAAACTGAAACGTAATGCATATACTCCATTCAATCCACTTATAACAGATGCACAGATATTGAACAGGATAACCAAAACTCAGGATTTAGATTACTACATGGATACTAACATCCTTACATCTTACATCAACACACTCAAACTGTTACAAACTCTTACCTAAAAGTACATGCCATACATACAACAAGTGGCTTAATAACTACATGATCTACACATTACTTATATTATATTTTATACACTACTTACACCTAAACCAGCACACTCTTAACCACAACTAAAAGTCATCGAAATTTCCCACTGATGACTGACTTCCAGAAGAGGAATGACAGGGACTGACGACAGGATCCCCATGCTCAGAATCAAGTTCGGAGACCCCTTCAATCTCCTCGGGATCTTCCTCTTCAGCTTCAGGTGCTGCTGGTACAACGGGAGGAATCGGGGGCTGCTGTAATTCCTCAATCTGAGCTTGAGCGTCATCCACCGCAAGGATTAGATCTTGGACTTGTGTCTGTAGAAATTCGATAACAGTATCCCGCTGAGTGATTATATGATCACTCTCATTAATCTGATCTTCCCGATGGTGGATAGTCTCGTTTTGAGTAGCAATAATCCCATCCTTCTCAATTACCACTGCTCGAAGTTGATCCACCTGAGTGATGTGTCTGGCAGCCTCCCCGTGGAGAGTTCACGCTGCACTAATCAGATGGCCTATCTCACAGCGTAGCAGCATGTGATAATGGTACTGCACGCCCGTGAAACGCCTCATCCCTTGCAGTATTTCTTCTGGTGGACCTTCCAGTCTATGACTCTCAGGAATTGTCCCGAGGTCCCGCTCTGCTTCACCCGGATCGGTTGTAGCAAACAAACCAATGGGTTGTCCTACAATTTCCTCGGGGTGTTGACTGCAAAAGGCATAAATGGCTTCTAGGGCCGCTGCTTTGATAGTATCCACAATTCGGTAGCCCATCATGCTAATCTCAATAGGCTGCCATTGTGAACGGAAAGGATGCTGAGGGATAACCATCCTAACATGAGCCCTATGAATTCCGTCTTCCAAATGCTCGACGGTGTCATACTGAGGAGGTTCTGTATAATGGAAGGTCTGCAAAGACTCCCAAAGTAAGCGGGGAAAACCTTCCCAATGAAGGGCATTGGTATGGAAGTGCCCTTCCGAATCCCAAAAGACATTAGAAGGGGCTGCCATCTGCAACCAGAATGCAAATGGTGAAGCTTTTTATCTTGTTAAGAGAGTACAAGATAAACAGAGCAAGATAACCAATTCTGATAACAGCAAAGGCTAAAAATCAGATGGAAAGGCTAAGATTTCATATAGGATACCCGAGCTAAGACCATTATTAGATCAATTCATTCCAAAGTTAAACAACATATTCTTCATATATGGAAATGCTTTTATTAACAGGTTATGCATGCACGTACTACTCGTCCTCACAACCAAAACAACTGCCGAATATGTTCGGACTTACGTAGTTAATCCCGGTGGCATAACCATACGTCTCTCATTATATATAACTAATCGATAAACCCTACGCATCCTAATAGCGTAAACATGGTCAGTGTACCTGCAGAAGAATGCACATATATATATCTCATGAACCTTTCATGGCAGCACGGCATGAAAGCGTCCCCAAACATTACTGCTCACTATAGAAACAGCATCTGTACAATTACCGCCGTACAGACAACGTTAACATACGTCACCGAAACAACGTATTCACGAGGGGTACCGCAAAATGCGGGGGAATGAACAGCGATCGCCATACCCTGCGCCGAACCATATACTCCCAATATAATCAACCTAAGTTGGTATATTGGCAGCATCTCAAGTAGGCTACTGCTTGAGAAACAGCGTTTGGTTCGCATCACCGACGGGAAGGCCAAGCTCCCTCAGTTGGCTGAGGATCCTTACCTCCTTACCTCCGTTCGTAGATGTCGTTACAGGGAGTAAAATTGGATTGTGCAGGAATTTAAGTTTTGATGGAAAGTAGTGCTGCAAGTCAGAACTATCTATACAGATATAGATACTAATAGCCACCTGATACTTTCCCATATAAACCCTTAGGGCTTTATGTTCTAGACACAACCTTAACGAGTCCAACGTATTTTGTAAACTCATTTATTGGCAACTTTTATCCAGAAAATACTTTTTAAGAGCTTTTCTAGATGTAAAGATAAACCTACAGCTCTGATACCAGCTGTGGCAGAACCGCCTGAATTATCCCAGCTCAAGTGCGCTAATGATCGCCGTACAACCGCAGTCAACTCAACGCACTTCAACCGGAACAATCTTTTGGTCTGTCGGGTCTCCGCCCGATACAACCACGGTTCAGCAGGATCGAAGCAGGTTTACCTCGCATGAAGGCGAGTTCACATCACAGAATAGCTCATCAACTTTTAGTTTATAGCCATACATACATTTTTTTACAAACCGAGTTCAATGAAAAGTAAACTTATACAAACCAAGTTCAAACTGATAAGCTTAACCGCTTGTCCAAACTCATAGCGGAAGAAACAGTTTTACGCGACTACACACGTCGCGAAGGCGAACACCAAGCTTAGCCCAGGGCCTGGTGTCACTCCGGAGGGTTACTGCCAGCCGGGGACGGGTCCCACTCCACGGACCAGCCAAAAGGAACGGACGTTGGCCACCCAAGGTTGTCCGTGGGATTTTCGAAGGTCATACCTGAAACAGATATAGGCAAGGCTGAGTATTCTAATACTCAGCAAGGCTTACCCGAGGTGGGGTATACTTTAGCCCGTAACTAGACTCATGAAGGAATTGTAAAGGTTCTGGGTTTATTTTCAGCTGAAAAGCAACAAAGAGTATAACTACTTTCAAGTTTTAGCTTTCAGATTCTAGTTGAGTATTTATTCTAGATTAGCACCTACACTAAGCAAGCATGATTGGTATTATTATTCACCAAGATTATCTCATTAACGGTTACACTTCTTACTCAATGTGGTAGAAGGGATAAGCAGTCTCATGCATCGTGAGAGGCGGACGATTCCTGAATCGAGATTCAACCTTGCAAGGTAAACCTAACACACACGCTTGGAGCATCCACAAGTTGTTCCGAAGCAACCGTTTACCTTTCTTTCCGACTCGCGGACAGGCCACCACAAGCGACTTGCAGGACCGTACGCACACCCTATATGCGCAGGACATACGTCTGTAGCGCGACTATAAAACCCGTATTCCTGTCTGCCATGCAGAACGTACTCCCACAGGTTGGTGCGTGTGAACATAACATGAGGTCGAGTGGTGGAAGTATGTCCTCTTACCGGGCTGATTGGTTACTAGGCTTACCGCTTTACCATATTTCACGGCATGTGGCTAGTACTGTTCAAACACTTAACCACCACTACCACACATATCGACCTTATCCATTATTAACGAAACAGACAGGGTAAACTTCCAGGTCATGATACAGCACATGACCCTGTCCGTCATCCTTATAGTGGTTGCGGTAATGTAAGCATGCAACTCCTATATCGCGCGAGTGATAGGAAATCACTCGACTTCTACCGGCCCTATTAGCGGAGCATCTATCCGATAAAGACTCGGAAGCATCACATTGGATTCCTAGAATTCATGCATCTAGGGTTTCATTCCAACTCCTAGACTTAATGCATAAGTTTAGATAAATAGATTTAGATTGTAATGTAAATAAAGTAATGGGATATGTCCGGGGCTTGCCTTCTTGAGTGGGGTTGGGGGCAGGAGAGTCAGAGGCTTCCGAACACTGGTTCGGGGCTTCAGTTAGTTCCTCGACGATTTGGGTTGGGTCTTCTGGGAAGCCTTGGTCTTGTCCTAAGACCAGTTCGTAGTCCCCGTCATCGAGCGTCGTTGATTCTATATGAGATGCAATAAAATAAATAAGGTGAAAATTTAAATTTAAGATCTCACATTTCAAATGTTATAGCTCATCCAAACAACACACAAGAATTCACATAATCAGGAGAGAGTTTAGGTTTCAAACACTATTTACAAAGAAATCATGAAGACATGGTAGGGTTTTGTTGTAAACAAAAACTAAAACATTTAAATTAAGTTTAAAATGAACCAAAATTTAAGTTAAAAACTCTTAAATAAAAGATTATAGGTTTTAGAAATTTGATTATATAATAAACATTATAAAATATCCCATTAGAGAATGACAATAGAGTTCAATTAGAAAAGGTTATACAATAGGTTTAGTTAATATTTCAAATTTGAACGTTCAAATTAAAAGAAGTTAAGTTTAAATCAAATTTGAGTTTGAAGCTTGCACAAAGTTACCTAGAGTTTATAGAGCATTCATGCCAAACTTCATATACAACAAAGCATGAAATATTAAAGTTAATTATAAACTACCCCTTAACCTTAGGTTTAAAATAAAGGTAAAAGTATTTTGTTTCAAACTATACTCCATTAAAAAAAGTTATAGAATTTGAAATCTAGTTTCTAACAAAACTAGTTTTGCTATTTTTGGATTTTTCTATGAATTGTTACGAATTTTGTAAGGCAGAAAACACACACACATGAAATAACAGATGCATCAAGGGGGGGGGGTCTCGGCAAATTGCATCAGGGCCCTCAGACCAAGTTCCTTATTTGCAAAAGAGCCCTTGCCGAGCCTGACGCCGGCCGGCCTCTCGGCCCCGACGTGTTCTCGCCGACGGCGAGGTCGCCGGCGGGGAAGAGCTGCCCAGGCACGATCTACAAAACCCAAGGAAAAGATTGGGAGGGGCGGTGCTCGACGGGTAACCACGGGACACGGTCGACGACGGTGAGGCGCGGCGGCCATGGCGGCGCAACACCGTTCCCGGCGAATGGCCGGCGAACACAGGAATACAACGCGCGCATGAGCATCACTGGGACGTGGGGAGATGATTTCCGTACGTGGCTCGGCTGGAGAGGTGGCGATGCAGGCTGTCGACGGTGAGGTCGATCACGGCGGCGCCAACGGAGGGGCGGCTCGGGGTGGAGCAAATCCGGCGAGGGGGAGGGCCGGGGCTGGTCTGGATCAAGATGTGGGGCAAGGGGAGGAGGTGGGGAAACTCTGGGTCAGCGGGATTTGGGCGAGGTGAAGCGATTACGGTGTACGCCGGTGAGGAGTGCGGGCAGCTCCGGTGATGCAAGGAAGAAGAGAGGGGAAAAGCTGCCGAGGGTAGGGGTTTGGCAAGAGAATAAGCGAGGGAAACAAAGCGACTTAGAGTTGCTGGTACTACTAAGTAGAAGAGAGGGAAGGATAAGGCGAGCCCGTGGAAAAATTGCGGCGGCGGCAGGAACTCCGGCGTGCGGTGCTGGCAGCTAGTGGAGGACGTGGCGCTCGGGTGGGACACCAGCAGAAGAGGGCTAGAGCGGTGAGAGGATGGGAGAGCAACGCGTGGCAAGGGGGGGCACAGGAGATGACCGGCGGTGGCCAGGAACGACGCATTACACCGGCGGCAGGGAGAACCAGAGGGCAGAGCAGAGAGCAGAGGCGCCAGGAGGAAGAAAGGGGAAAGAACTGAACTGGGGACTGATTTGCAATTTCAGAGAAAAGCAGGGACCTCACTAAGAAGGACTTGCAACTTTTAAACCAGTGCTCAGATGAAGATGGTCCAAAAAGAAAAAGTGCATGGTTTTTCAAACTCTACAACTTCTCTTTAAGGTTCATCTGCAGTTGAGCAATAGTTTTGGAGATAAAATAGACTTAGTAAAATCTTCACATTTTATGTAAGTCCTATGGTTAAAAAAACTTTTACAGATATACCCAAGGGTAATTTCATATATTTTTGCAATTTAACCACAGATATCACTTTTTGCAAAATAACCCTCATGCTTTTAAACTTTTCCCCCATCTCCACCCATTTTGCATAAAAGGACCTTTGGTTAAATTTAATTACATAACTATTACTTTTCCTTACTATTGCACACATAAAGCACACCTTTGCTATACTTTACACATATACCTATCAAAACTTTAAGGTGTGACCAAGCTAATTACCTGAGTGTCACACCCGAGGGGGGAAAAAGAAGAGGGGGAAAGAGAAAACTGGGCCGGGCCAAAGGGGCTTGGTTTGCTTCATTTCCTTTTCCCTTTTCTTTTCTATACTCCAACATTCAAACAAAGCTATTTGAATTCAAATAAATTTGAATTCAAACCCTATACACTCAACACAAATTAAACAATGCTCCAGCATGAATGCACAAACATGTTGACCTTATAATTAATTTTATTTTCTTGTGTTATAAAATTACTTTAAATGCAAGATAAATTAGAGAAAACCCTGGAAATTTTATTTAAGCCCAAATAAATTCCTTAAAAAATTTGGAAAAATTACATTAGGGTGTTACATTTTCAGCTGAAACTAAACCTAGAATCATTATAAGCCTTCATAAGTCTAGTTACATGGCTAAGTATACCATGAGATGGGTAAGCCTTGCTGAGTATTAGTATACTCAGTCTTGCTAGTTACATGTTTTTTTCAGGTATAGTCCTTGAAGACCCTACTCTTTCCTTGCCTTGGCCCTGTGCTCTTCCAGAAGATTGGTCCGTGGAATAGGATCCATCCCCGGCCAACAGTGGTGAGCTCGAGTGATGTCGTGTCAGGGCTTAACATGACATCCGTCAGGACGACATGCTGTAAATCATCGAGTATGTTTTCCGCTGCTAAAAACCATAGCCTTAACCGTTTGTAATGTCTCTTCTAAATTTAGAACTTCGTACTGCTTTAAGAAACTCTTGTATTGTAAATTCTTGTGATGTAAAATATGATGGTGACTGTATCTCTGGACTCACCTTCATGTGAGGTAACCTTATTTGATCCTGTGTATCGGTGGTTTATCGGGACGTTACCCGACAGGCCAAGGGATTATACCGTTTGAAACACATTGGAGCCCTCGGAAGTGGACTCGCGTACTTGAGCCGGTATAATTTAGGTTGGTTCTGCCACACCTTTGTCACATAGAGTAACAAGAGCAATCATATTGATAATAATGCTGATGCTTGACCAAAAATTATACCATGCTTGCTTAGTTATAGATGCTTATCTAGAACAGATAATCAACTAGAATCTGAAAGCTAAAAGTTAAAGATAAGGATTCACTCTTTACTGCTTTTCAGCTAAACACTAAACTCAGAACCAGTGTAAGCCTTCATAAGTCTAGATACATGGCTAAGTATACCATGACCGGGTAAGCCTTGCTGAGTATTAGAATACTCAGTCTTGCCTTGAAACTTTTGTTCAGGTAATCCTCCTGATGACTCAGCACTGCCTGTACCGTGGCCCTATCCCCTGCCTGATGGTTGGTCCGTGGAGTGGGACCCATCCCCGGCCAACGCAGACTCCTCCGAGTGATGTCATGCAAGGGCGAGCATGACATCCACAATGATGACGTGTACAATACCGTACTTTGAATTCCGCTACTTGACCTAAAACTTATGTCTGTTTTGTAATAATTTCCCAGTTGGAAAAGCTATGTCACTTTTAAACACTCATGTAATATATCTGCCTGTGATGTGAAATGTGATGGCATTTGTATCTCTGGACTCACCTTCGTGCGGCGTACCTTGTTGATCCTGCATTTGGTGGTTTATCGGGACGTTACCCGACAGGCCAAGGGATTATACCATTTGAAGCACGTCGGAGCCCGCAAAAGTGGACTCGCGTACTTGAGCCGGTGTAATTCGAGTTGGTTTTGCCACACCCTAGATGCATGAATCCTAGGAACCTTTGTATTGTGCCTGAGTCCTTATCGAATAGACACTCCTGTCACTCGCGCGATATAGGAGTTGAATGTTTACTATTCTGCAATCACTATAAGGATGATGGACGGGGTCATGTGCAGTATCATGACTTGGAAGGTTACTCCGTCTATGTTGATAAAAGTTGATAAGGTCGCAGTGTATGGTAGCTGTGGTCAAGTGTTTGAAAGTACTAGCCACATGCCGTAAATATGGTACGCGGTAAGCCTAGTACCGGATTGGCCCGGCAAATGGACATGTCTCCACCACTCGATTAATTGGTTTTTTTTGTACACATGCACCAACGTGTGGGGGTACGTTCTGCATAGCAGATAGGAGTACGATCATGTAGTCGCGCTACAGACATACGTCCTGCACATTGGATGTGCGTACGATCCTGCAGTCGCTTGTGGTGGCCCTGATCCATAACCCGGAATATGATGGAAACGGTTGTTCGGAAAGTTAAGTTTCTGAACATGTGAGTTAGGTTTACCCTTGCAAGGTTTGAAAATCGATTCAGAATCGTCCATTTTTCGCGAAGATTGAGACTGCTTGCTCCTTCTGCCACATAGAGTAAGAACAGTAACTATTGTTAAGATAATCTTGATGGATGCTAAGCTCTACCTTGCTTGTCTAGTATAGGTGCTTACCTAGAATGGATAATGTAACTAGAATCTGAAAGCTAAAATATGCAAGTTAGACCATACTCTTTGTTGCTTTTTAGCAAAAGAAGAAAACCAGAACCTCTCAAATCCTCCATGGTCTAGTTATGGGCTAAGTATACCCGATTCCGGTTAAGTCTTGCTGAGTATTAGTATACTCAGTCTTGCTAGTCTATTTTTCAGGTATGACCCTTGAGAATCCCACGGATGGTTCAGCATGGCTAATCTCGGTTCCGTTTGGCTGGTCCGTGGAATGGGATCCATCCTCGGCTGGCAGTGACCCTCCGGAATGACACCATGTTTCAGGCTGAATTTGGTGTCAACCTTCGCGACGTGTGTAGTCGCGTGTTAATTTCTTCTGCTGTGACTCTACACAAGCTTACATAGCTTGTGGTTTCTAAACTATGTTTGTATAAGTATACTTAAGTTTGAAACGGTTTGTAATAATGTTAATATTCTGTGAATTAAAAGTTGGTGAGCTGTTATGCGATTGTAAACTCACCTTCATGCGAGATAAACCTGCTTCGATCCTGTTGAACCGTGGTTGCATCGGGTGGAGACCCGACAGACCAATGGGTTGTTCCGTGTGAAGTGCGTTGAGTTGGTATCGTTTGTATGGCGGTGATTAGCCCACATGGAATGAAAGCGGACATTGCACGGTTCGTCGCCCATTGTGATACTTGCCAAAGAATCAAGGCCAAACATCAGAAGCCAGCAGGATTACTGCAACCCTTACCAATTCCAGTTTGGAAATGGGATGAGGTAGGAATGGATTTTGTAGTGGGTTTACCCAAGACACTGAAAGGACATGACTCCATATGGGTGATAGTCGATCGGCTCACAAAAGTCGCTCACCTCCTACCCGTACGAACCAATTATGGTGGAGAAAAGCTAGTCTGGCTCTATGTGGACAATATAGTGAAGCTGCATGGTGTGCCTAGCAGAATTGTTTCGGATAGAGGAACCCAATTCACCTCTAAGGCCATGGGCACCAAGTTGGATTTCAGTTCGGCTTATCACCCGCAGACCGATGGTCAAACAGAAAGGGTGAACTAGATTATAGAATATATGCTAAGAGCATGTGTCCTTACTTATGGTAAGGATTGGGAACAAAGTTTACCCTATGCTGAGTTTTCATACAACAACGGTTATCAAGCAAGCTTGAGCATGTCACCATTTAAAGCTCTCTATGGGAGAAAGTGCAGGACCCCCCTGATGTGGTCAGAAGTTGGAGAGCATGCCCTAGTTGGACCTGCACTCATAAAGGAAGCGGAAGAAAGAGTGGCCGAAGTTAGAGAAAAACTGAAGGTCGCCCAATAAGCTTCAATCCAGGAGACTTCGTCTATCTCAAGGTTTCACCTATTCGAGGGACTCAAAAATTTCGGGTACATGGGAAACTAGCCCCTCGGTACATTGGACCGTACCGAGTACAGAAGAAAATTGGAGCCATAGCATACTGTCTGGAGCTACCAGAAGGAATGGCTGACATACACCCAGTATTCCATGTATCCTAACTGAGAAGATGTCTGAGGGTACCAGGAAGTACCTATCAAGATTTTGGACACTGTCATAAAAAGGACAAGAAACTCCAAAGTACGAATTTGAAGAGTTCAGTGGAGCAGACACTAAGTGGAAGAAGCTACATGGGAACGTGAAGATGCCCTGAAGAAAGAGTTTCCCCGTCTATTTAGGAGCCAGCCGAATCTCGAGGACAAGATTCATTTTAAGTGGGGTAGGTTTGTAATGCCCACGTTTTGTCTTATTTAAATTGCATTACCAATCACTTGCTTAAAAATTTATTTTAAAACCTTTTCCGCCACTCGAGCTCCTGAAGCCCACCCCCCGATTTTCTGCCATCCCGACATCGCGCAGTCCTCTTTTTCCGCGAAGCCACCCGTCCCTCTTCCTTTTCCACCGGCCCTGCCGTCCTGTCGCATCACCATCATTTTGCGGTCAGCCACGTGCACCTGCCCGGCCGCGATCGTCTATGCCGCACGCATGTCCTCTCTTTTCTTTTCTCATATTTTGTTCAAATCCATTTTATTTCTCTCTTCTAACTTTTTCCTAGACTCTTTTTTTTTGCGCTGGCTTCCTCTTTCTTTTTCTCCCCTGTGCTGCCTGCTACCTGCTTGAGCCGTAGCCCGCTCCTTGCATGCAGGCACAGGCCAGCGCATGACCCGCCGCTGCCCCCGTTGCTGGCTGTGCACGCGCGCTCGCATCATGCCACCCGCGTCACGCCATGGCCACTGCTACATACTGTGCTGCTGCATGCTTGCTGCCCGTGCACGCCAAGCTGGCGTGCGACCCGCTGCTGCGCCGGCCCGTCTCCATCCCGTCCCCTCACCCTCGCAGCTTGCGCCTTGTCCCCGAGCATCCCGGCCGCCATTAATGGCGAGGTTCCTATACTGTCCGTGACCCTCCCATGCCGGCCATCTCCCCTATCCCTCCTGTGGCAGAACCGCCTGAATTATTCCGGCTCAAGTGCATTAATGATCGCTATGTAGCTGTTATTAATTTAACGCACTTCACATGGAACAATCCATTGGTCTGTCGGGTCTCCGCCCGATACAACCACGGTTCCACAGGATCGAAGCAGGCTTACCTCGCACGAAGGCGAGTTTACAATCATAGAACAACTCATCAACTTTTAATTTACAGGTATTCAAACATTATTACAAACCGTGTTCAAACTTAAGTAAACTTATACAAACAGTGTTCAAACTGACAAGCAGAATAGCTTGTCCAAGCTCACAGCGGAAAGAAAAGTTTACGCGACTACACACGTCGCGAAAGTGGACACCATGCTTAGCCCAAGGCCTGGTGTAACTCAGGAGGGTCACTGCCAGCCGGGGACGGATCCCACTCCACAGACCAGCCAAAAGGAACAGACGTTACCCACGCAGGATTGTCCATGGGATTCTCGAAAGTTATACCTGAAACAGATACTAGCAAGGCTGAGCATTCTAATACTCAGCAAGGCTTACCCGAGCTTGGGTATACTTTAGCCCGTAACTAAACTCATGAAGGCATTGCAAAGGTTCTGGGTTATTTTTAACTGAAAAGCAACTAAGAATATAACCTACTTTCAATTTTTAGCTTTTAGATTCTAGCCTAATTAGCCATCTAGGTAAGCACCTATACTAAACAAGCAAGATAGATATTATCATTCATCAAGATTAATCCATCAATAATTTCATTTGTTACTTGATGTGGCAGAAGGAATAAGCAGTCTCAATCTTCGTGAGAAGTGGATGATTCTTAATCGAATTTAACCTTGCAAGGTAGACCTAACTCACACGCTTGGAACATCCAATGACTGTTCCGAAGCAACCGTTTGCCTTTCATTCCGGGTCGTGGAACATGCCACCACAAGCGACTTGCAGGACCGTACGCACATCAATTGTGCAGGACATACGTCTGTAGCGCGACTACAAAACCCGTATTCCTGTCTGCCACGCAGAACGTACTCCCACAGGTCGGTGCGTGAGAAAAACCAAATTAATCGAGTGGTGGAAGGTATGTCCACTTGCCGGGCCGATTGGTTACTAGGCTTACCGCTTACCATATTTTGCGGCATGTGGTTAGTACTTTCAAATGCTTAGCCACCACTACCACACATTTCGACCTTAATCACTTTTTAACAAAACAGACAGGGTAAATCTTCAGGTCATGATGCAGCACCTGACCCTGTCCATCGTCCTTATAGTGGTTGCAGAATTGTAAACAAGCAACTCCTATATCGCGCGAGTGACAGGGAATCACCCGACTTTTACCGGTCCTACTTAGCAGAGCATCTAAGCGATAAGGACTCGAGTACAATACATTGGATTCCTAAGATCTCATGCAACTAGGGTTTCACTTCAATTCTTAGACGTAATGCAAGATATATAATATATAAGTGAAATGGTAATAAATTGAAATACTGGGATATGCATCAGGGCTTGCCTTCTTGAGTGGGGTTGGGGGTAGGAGTGTTAGAGACTTCCGAACTTTGGTTTGGGGCTTCAGTTAGTTCCTCGACGGCTTGTGTTGGGTCTTCAGAAAACCCTTGGTCTTGTCCTAAGACCAACTCGTAATCTCCATCGTCGAACGTTGTTGATTCTATATGATATGCAATAGTTTAAGTAAGATGAGATTTGAATTTAAAAACTTACATTACAATAAGGTGGCAACCCAGCAGAGTCAACACACATGAGTTCATGGAATAAAAGGTTTTAAGCTTGAATTATCATCCATAATTGAGCCATGATTATAATACTAAATTTATTGCAAACAGGAATTAAAACATTTGAATGTGAATTTTAATTCCAAGTTTAAATTCAAAACTTAAGTAAATAGGATCATAAAGTTTTGTAAATTTAATTATACACTAATCATTAACACATTAGAGGATGATACAAAGATCTTAACTAATTAGGTTTAAAGAACATGCTTAGCTAACATTTCAAATTTGAATTTCCCAAACTCAAAAGAACTTATATTACCAAACAAGTTAAGTATAAAACTTCAACATAAGATCACATAGGACTCATAGCAATTACATACCAAAAATCATAAGCAACAAAGTTAAGGTGTAGAAGTTACACACAAAAATACCTCTCAACTTTAGATTCAAAATAGATACAAAAGCATTTTGTTTCATACTAAACTTTATTAACAAACGTTGTAGGGTTTAAAATCTAGTTTCCAATGAAACTAGTTTTGCAATTTTTGGATTTTTCTACAATTTATACCGAATTAAACATGTTTCAGCCCTTAGAAATTAAACTAGCTACAGCTATTTGCAGAAAACCCCTCAGGATCTCTCTTTTCTTTACACATCCACCCCTCCCTCTCTGTTCTTCTCTTATAGGTGGGGTCTCCTGTTTCTTCTCCCCCTCCCCCCTTTGCCCACGGCCAAGGCTGAGATGCCAGAACGGCGGCGCCACAAGCCTGGCCGGCGGCGAGGCTCCCCGGCTCCCAGCCTTGGGTCAATGGCTCGCTTGGTGACTCAAGGTAGCTCCCTCCTCTCCTTTTCCCCCCTTGCAGGGCAGCCCACCGGCGTAGGACCTGGCTGCCTGCAGCTGCAGCTGCAGCTGCCCGGTCACGGCGGCGCCCCCGTTCCGACGATCCCCGTGCTTCCCTTACACCGAGATCAGTGCAAAGAGCATCCACATCCCCCCTGGAACGTGCTCAAGCAAGTGGCTACGCCCCACAGCGGCTGGACCCAAGGTCCCCGTGGTGGCGCCATGGTACTACGGCGCACGGTGGCGCAAGCCGTGTTCCTGCCCAAGCCACGACGTCCCAGCCCAACCCTTGAGCCCCGAAGCACTACAAGCCCACGAATCGCTAGGAACAAAACACACCCAGGGCTAATCCCGCTCCTACAGCAGGGCTCACCGGAGGGGATCGGTGGCGGCGCACAGAACCCAGTCACGGTTTGAAAATTCGGCAAGAGGAGCTGCTGGTTTAGCTTGAGGAGTGAGGGAAAGGTTTGGGGAAAGGCTTCACACGGCTCTGGGCAGGGGAATTTGAAGGGGAAAGGATGGACGGCGACGGGAGCTCGTCGGACTTGCGTGGCGGTCAGGCGGGTGTGTGTGCCGATGTGGAGGGGCGAGGGGTAGCCAGCGAGGGTGATGCAGGCACCGGGAGAAGGGCCGGGCGACGCGTGGAGAGGGCGAGCAGGAGGTGGAGGGCGGCGCTCTGCACGGCGGCGGCCGGGGGAAGGAACTGCAGCGGCGGCAGGAGCAGAGCAGGGGAACAGGAGGGCTCAGAGGAAGAAGATGAGAGGGGAAAACGTCCAAGGACTCATATGCAAAATTAAAAAGATCCGAGGACCTCTCTATAAAGTGAAATTCCCCGTTGATTTAAAGCTCAAATGAAAAAGTGCCCAAAATCAAAGTTGTAGAGTTTTTCAAACTCTACAAAAATGCTTTAGGGATCAAGTTCAAAAGCTCAAAGTTTGCAGCTTTACAAGATAGGTTTTGAATAAAAGTAACATTTGAATTACCTTGGTCCTTACCAAAGTGATTTTGATCAAATTTTGAACGCATTTGCAAAAGTTCATGGAAGGTCATGATGACTTGTACTTTTACATATTAGCCCTCAAGTAAACATAAAAATTACTTTTACACATCAATCATTTTACATCAAAGCCCTATAGTTTTTGTTTTAATTACACATAGGTCCCTATCTTTACACCACAACCCATTGTTCTTAAGATTTAACCTCCCTTTTTCACTTTCCCTCCTATAAAGATACAACTTTAGCACTTGGTATTATTTTTCCCTTAGGTTCTAGTGCTACCTTCTATTTTACCCAAATGACACTTAAGAGCCTATAGTTTATAGAAAATACAATTGTACCCCTAGCCTTTTTGTACTACTCACATATATCATGGTAAACATACATATATCATACGTATATCATACCAAACCTAGTGTCCCTGTTTTCCAATTACCTGAATGTCACAGCCTTCCCCCCTAAAAAAAATCTCGTCCCGAGATTCCAAAACAGAAGTTGGATGATCAATGTCGGAGATTGGCTTGGAGGAAGTCTGGGAAATTATGCTGAAGATAAGACTCAGTTTCCCATGTTGCTTCTTCTTCTGTGTGATGGTTCCACTGAATTTTGTTCATCCTAATGGTTTTCTTTCTAGTACTCCTTTCCTTGGTGTCTAGTACTCTGATTGGATGTTCTGTATAGGTTAGGTCGGCTTCGATTTTGATTGTCTGAGGATCGATAATTTTAGTAGGAACCTTGACACATTTCCTCAGTTGAGATACATGAAAAATGTTATGGATGGCCATTAGCTGAGCAGGCAGTTGAAGACGGTAAGCTATGGGTCCACAATTTTCAAGGATTTCAAAGGGTCCGATGTATCGAGGAGCAAGTTTCCCTTTTACGCCGAACCTTTGAATACCTCGAACAGGAGATACTCGAAGATATATGAAGTCTTCGACTTGAAATTGTAATGGTTTCCTTCGTATATCAGCATAGCTTTTCTGTCGAGATTGAGCTGCTTTCAGATTTGTCTGTATAATTCTTACTTTCTCTTCTGCCTCATTGACAAGGTCTGGTCCAAAGATTTTACGCTCGCCGGTTTGTGACCAACTCAAAGGAGTTCTGCAACGGTGACCGTACAATGCTTCAAATGGGGCCATCTTGAGACTAGTCTGATAGCTGTTATTGTATGAGAATTCTGCCAGTGATAGGCATTTATCCCAATGCTTATCATATTGGAGGACACAAGCACTAAGCATATCTTCTAAGATTTGATTTACTCTTTCAGTCTGCCCATCTGTCTGGGGGTGATACACGGAGCTTCGAATCAACTTAGTTCCAAGAGCATCTTGGAGTTGCTCCCAGAACCGAGCGATAAATAGTGTCCCACGGTCAGAGTGATTGTCTTAGGTATGCCATGGAGACGAACAATCTGATCCAAGTAAATCTCGGCATACTTCTTGGCATTATATGTAGTGTGTACAGGAAGGAAATGTGCAGTTTTGGTTAATCGATCAACGATTACCCAAATAGAGTCATGTCTCAGAGAAGTATTAGGCAGACCAACAATAAAATCCATACTGATATCTTCCCATTTCCAAGAGGGAATGGGTAGAGGTTGGAGGACACCAGCAGCTTTCGGATGACTGGCTTTGACTCTTTGGCAGATATCACATTCTGAGACATACTTGGCAATTTCTCGTCTCATACGGGTCCACCAAAAGTTTTGTTTTAGATCTTGGTACATCTTTGTACTGCCAGGGTGTATAGAAAATTTAGATAGATAGGCTTCATCCATTATCTGTTTATGGAGTTTATGGTCCTTGGGTACAACAATACGTTCGTTGAACCATAATACTCCTTCTGGATCCACTTGGAAGCATTTATATTTCCCTTCTCTTTGTGTCATCTGTAACACCCTAAGGTAAATTTTCCCTAATTTTAATGAATTTATTTGGGCTTAAATAAATTTTCCATGCTTTTCTTTAATTTTCGTGGCATTTAAAGCAATTTATAACGCAAGGAAATAAAATTAATTATAAGATCAACTTGGTTGTGCATTCATGCTGGTGCATTATTTTTGTTTGTGTTGAGTGGGTAGGTTTGAATTCAAATTGTATTTGAATTCAAGTAGAATTGTTTGAATTAGTGGGGTATAGAAAAAGAAAAGGAAAGAAGAAAGGATAAAAGAAAAGTAGCCCAACTCTCTCCCAGCCCAGCCCGACCCAGTTCCCTTTCCCCCCTCACCCGCGGGCTCTCTCTCTCCCCCTTTCCTTTTCTTCCCGCGTGGGCCGAGTCCCGGCCCAATTCCCCTCAGCGCCGGCCCCTTTCCTCCTCTCTCTGACTGATCGCTCGGGCCCGCATGTCGGCGCCGCGTTTCCCTCAGCCCGAGCGCGCTCGCCCATCCCCGCTCGCCCTCTCCCTCTGTCAGCCGGGCCCCGCACGTCAGCGTCGTCTCCCACCTCCTTTTCTCCTCCCCGTCCTCTGTTTCCCGACGCCCAACGAACTCCGATCTCGCCGGTGACTCTCTCTTCCCGGGCCCAAGAGCCAGTGGGACCGCCGCGCCACCTACAAAGGGCCGCCCAACCCTAAAGCCCTAGCCGCCACCCAGAACCCTAGCGCCACCGGTCCCTTTCCCCTCCGCCGCGGGTAAGTTCGGCCGCCTCCGCAATTGCTCGCCGCCGGCGATCCTCACGCCCCTTTGACCCCCCTGCCATCTCCACAGGACTACCTGGAGCCGATCTACCCCGGCTAAGGGCCCTGGCCACGCCTGCAGTACCGTTCCCCGCGAGCGCCGTCGTCCTGCTGCCGCCAGTCGCCGTCGTTGCACCTCCTCCGCCACACTCCGGGCACCGTAGCCCCCTCGGTGAGTCCCTCTTCGCGCTCTGGTCCTTTTGCACCAGCTGCGGCAGCCTTTAGCCACCTGTGACACCTGGAACGCGAGCGCCGCCGGTGTGACCGCCGCCCGAGCCGCCCCCGTCGTGGAGACCCCCTACCCGAGCCCTAATCAGCCGACCCAAGCCCTTAGACGAATTCCCCGCGGTCCAGCCTCTCTCCCCGGCACGATCCCGACCATCCAGAACCCCCGGAGCCCCGACATTGGCAAACTCCGGTGAAGCACCGCCACGGGGGAGGTCGCCGGCGAGAAATCGCCGCCCCTGGAGTCCCCGTTCCCTCTGGCCGTCCGATCTGGCGTTCACGGATAGGATTAGATCGTGAAGCCCTTCGATCTGAGCCGTGCGATTCAGATCCGAGGGACCCGAGCAGCGCGTACCGGTTCGCCGGGATTTTAAATCTCGGCCGTCCAATTCAAATCCGGTGGATAGCGCGAGTAGTAAACCTAGATCCAATACCGACCGTCCGATCTCGATCCAAAGGCTGAGATCATCGCGTACCCCTTCGCTTTAAGAATCTAATCCCAGCCGCACAGATCAGATCCGAGGGCCCAGAACAGATCATACCGTTTCAGCCGCCTCTTTTGCTAAAGAGTCCCTGCCTTTTTGGGGAATCAACCCGCCGTCCACCCGTGAGTCAAAAATAATTGCAGATAGGTCCTTTTCTTTCCGTTTGACCCCCTGAGTTTCCTGGAATTTGAACCCGCCGTCCAAGCCATGCCTTTTCACGCGCTAGCCCCTGTATCTAGGGTTTAATTAGGTTTTAGTCCTCGGTTTTTTTGTGCAGAAGGCCCTGGAAGTCCTGTTTTTCTTACAATTAGGTCCCTGGATCCTGTTTTAAGCGCAGTTTTCGCGTTTTAGCTCCGTTTTAAGTGTTCTTTATATGCACGCGATCGTTGTAACGCGTAGATTAGTTCTAGGCTAGTTTCATGTACTGTTTCCATGTAATGTTGTACTGTTTTCTTATATTTTGCTGTTGTTTGTGCATGTGTGTATGTGTGGACTATGTTTGACGATCGTGAGTAGACGCGGAGCCTTTGGAGCAGTACCAGGAGCAGCCGTCTTCCGAGCACTTCGAGCAGCAGCCGGGAGAGTACGAGGAAGGCAAGTATAACATGAACCTCCTATCACTTTTAAATACAATTTCATACTGCATTTAAATTCTGTATGCCTATAAGGATTTCCTAGCCACTTTATATCCTATATATATATCCTTTGGGTTGCATTGTGGTTAGTTGTGCTAGGTTGCTGCGCTATAACACACTTGGTCCTTTTTAATTAATTTGATTAATGGTCTTATGCAACTTAATTCTGGAGCCGACCCTCTGTGCTGTGTGCTTGAGTGGTTTGTGCGTCCTTAAAAGATGTTTTTGTTAGAAACATGGTTTAGGGGGCCAGCACGGTGCTTAGTGCTTGGTTGGCCACTCTCCATAAGGACCGGTTCATAGAGCGACAACCTGGGACAACCGCGCAACCACAAGACTGGAATGGGACGGTCTTGACTTACTAATTAGGTCGTGTTGGTTCGGGAGTAACTTACCTGCGTGGGCAAGAGGGGTGGTAGGCTTCAATGGTCCCTGCTCCTCCGGCTTGGTCTGTGCTGTGTGTCTTGTACCCCCGGAGGTGGGCCCCATCGTCGCTGATCCAGAATCCTTAGCGGTTACACCTTACCAACGTGATTCTTTGTAACGGTCTCGTAGTGTGCTTGCTAGCCATCTCACCTAAGGAAGTGTGATGAACAACTAGCGTAGCTCACGACTTGTGGGTAAAGTTGTGCAACCTCTCGAGAGTGTAAAACTGATATATCAGCTGTGCTCACAGTCATGAGCGGCCCAGATCCTCCGTCTGATTAGTGGGGTTATCAACCTTTGACGAGGGCGATTCCCCGGGTGGTTTTGGTTTGGATGGTTCTCAGTAGTTCTTAATTAATATTGATTAATTTATTATGCAATTGGGTTTATGGTAATTCATTCACTTGTAGTAATTAGCTTTAATAAAATTTGCCAAGACTAAAAGCTAATGCAGTTGAGTCAGCTAACCTTAGAGCCTCATGCTCGTGTTATACTTGTTGAGTACTAGTTTGTACTCACACTTGCCTCTCTACTCTTCTGTTCTATTTCGGATATCTTCGACTGCTGCTCAGTGCCCGGCAACGTGGAGGACTACGTCAGCGGCTTCGACGACTTCTAGGCGTTTGTCTCCCAGTCGACGTCCCTGTGGCGCCCAGCTCTTCATGTATCTCTTTTACGCTTCCGCATCTCTTGAACCGATTCTTGATTCGGTTGTAATAAAATAATTTATTCATGATTTATTTACGATTTATATTAATGTTATTCGTGACATGTGTTGTGATATCTTGATAATCTGTTGTATATATGCGTGACTTGATCCTGGCGCATATATGATTGCTCGATTTATGTTCTTATAAATCGGGTGTGACATCATCTCTTGCTTAATGATTCCAACTCCCTTACTGTGCTGCTGAGCTAGAACAATGTCATCCCTAAGCGTGGCTTCAATCGAGAGATGGTTGAAGTCACCTTGGGAAATGATTTCTAGATTAAGCTTTCTCATTTCCCAGCAAAGAGTCTCGTTGAAAGCTTTAACAGATAAGCAAGAACAATGTGCTTTGCGACTAAGCGCATCTGCAACGACATTGGCCTTACCTGGATGATAATGTACTTCTAGATCATAGTCCTTGATCAGTTCTAGCCAGCGTCTTTGCCTCATATTCAAGTCTGCTTGTGTAAAGATATATTTGAGACTTTTGTGGTCGGTATATATGTGACACTTTGCACCCATTAGATGATGTCTCCAAATTTTTAGGGCATGGATGACAGCTGCTAGTTCAAGGTCATGAGTAGGATAGTTTTGTTCATGAACTCTAAGTGCCCGTGATGCATAGGCAATCACTCGGTGGTCTTGCATAAGTACACAACCAAGCCCGGTTCCTGATGCATCACAATAGATGTCAAAGGGTTTTGACACATCGGGTTGAGCCAAGACTGGGGCAGTAGTAAGGCGATCTCTGAGAATATGGAATGCATCATCGTATTGTTGATCCCAAGAGAATTTAACACCTTTCTTTAGTAGTTCGGTCATAGGTTTGGCTATTCTGGAGAAATCCGGGATGAATCGACGGTAATAGCCTGCTAGACCAAGAAAACTACAGATTTGATGGACTGAGGTTGGGGGTTTCCAATCCATCACTTCTTGTACTTTGCTAGGGTCAACGGATATACCGTCACCAGAGATGGTATGGCCCAAAAATTTTACTGTATCCAGCCAAAACTCGCACTTGGAGAATTTGGCGTACAGGTGGTGGTCTCTCAATCGCTGAAGGATGACATGAAGATGTTTGACATGATCTTCTGGAGTTTTAGAGTAGATTAGGATGTCATCAATGGAGACTACAACAAATTTGTCAAGTTCTTGCATGAAGACAGAATTCATGAGATACATGAAATAGGCTGGAGCATTAGTGAGACCAAACGACATGACTAGATATTCGTATAGACCATATCTGGTGGAGAAAGCTGTTTTTGGAATATCACTGGGTCGGATCTTAATTTGATGATAGCCGAAACAAAGATCAATCTTAGAGAATACCTTAGCTCCGGCTAGTTGATCGAAAAGAATGTCAATGCGGGGTAGGGGATATTTGTTTTTAATAGTTACCGCATTGAGAGGACGATAGTCCACACACAGCCTTAGGCTATTGTCTTTCTTTTTCACAAACAGGGCTGGACAACCCCATGGTGATGCACTTGGACAGATGAAACCTTTGTCTAAGAGATCTTGGAGTTGGATTTTTAACTCAGCCAACTCGTTAGGAGGCATGCGATAGGATTTCTTAGAGATAGGGGCTGTGCCAGGTTGGAGTTCTATGATGAACTCGATATCTCTATCTGGGGGCATTCCAGGTAAATCTTCTGGAAAGACATCTGGATATTCACAGACGATTGGAATATCTTTTAGTTTGATCCCGGTGACAGCATAGGTACAGGAATTGGTGCGCTCCTGTTGTGGGAGATACAGGACAGTAGGTTCATGTTCAGGAAAATTTATTTCCACTGTTCGGAAGGAAATATCTAAAGATATATGATTTTGGGTCATCCGATTCACACCTAAGAGAACATCCATTCCCTTTAGGTCCATTACTAACAGATCTATTTTGATTAGGTGACTACCCAGCTGAATGGGTACTATTCTACAGATTTGATTGGATAAAATCTTACCAACAGGAGTTATAATTCTATAAGCTTCATTTATAGAATAGATATCCAAGCCTACTTTAGTCCCACAATCCTTACTGATAAAACTATGGGTGGCACCAGAATCAAAAAGAACAATAACGGGGTGATGGTTAATAGAAAATGTACCCGTCATTATCGGTGTCCCTTCAGGAAGTTCGGAGAGTGTGGTGAGGTTCACCCTCCCTTGACGGACCTGCACCACTTGCCTCTTGCCCTTACCCTTGTTGATCGGATTAGATGTCTGCCCTTGGAAAGATTTCCTAGGTTGAGGGCAGTCCTTGCGCAATTGAAACAACGATAGTTGCTGTTTCCTGGGGTGGCTGGCGGAAAGCTCGGCCGCGGACCTTGTCGTGGTTGCTGTTAAATTTGTGGCGGCGGTGGTCGGTTGAATTGTGCCTGTTGGGGTGGTCGGGCTACCCATCTGCCAGGCAAATTGCCTCGAGGCGGGGCTCGAGGGGCATTACTCGGAACCAACCGATACCTGGACAGTTGCGCAGTTGCAGGCCCTGCGGGTATCTTTTGTTTCTTTTTTGCTCTGTGAGCTAAGATACAATCTTCTTGAGTAATGGCCATGTTTACCAACTCATTAAAATTGTTGGCCTTTACCAAATTCAATCGTTCTTTAAGTTTGGTATTTAGGCCTCGGCGGAAACGATCTCTTTTGCGGGCATCACTGTCCGCATGATATCCCGCATACTGGCACAAGTGGTTGAAGACTTGTGCATATTGCATAACGGTGCGGGTTTCTTGAGTCAGGTTTAGAAATTCATTGAGCTTGCGCTCAATGAGTCCCTCAGGGATATGGTGTGCTCGAAAGGCGGTCCGGAATTCATCCCAGGTGATAACATGATCGGCAGGCTGCATGGCGTAAAAATGATCCCACCATAGGCGAGCTGTGCCGCGGAGTTGCTGGGCTGCAAAAAGCGCCTTATTTTCATCTGAACATGAAGTAGATAATAAGGCGAACTTGGATTCGATGGTTCAAAGCCAAGCATCTGTGTCCAAAGGCTCATCTCCCTTATGGAATAATGGAGGCTGAGTGCTGAGGAAGTCCTGGTAACTGGCTGACAGGGGTTCATCTCGGCCTCGGGGTTGCTGATGAAAGTGGCCCATTTGAGCTTGTATAAGTTGATTGAGAAGCTCTGTTTGTCGGGCCATAACTTCGGCCAGATTTGGAGGTGGCGGTGGCGGTTGCTGAGAACCACTGGGCTGATCTGCACGGAATCCTTCCGGGGTTCCACGAGTAGCTCCAACCATCTGAAACAAAGGGGATATCCATTATCAACTATATTCTTGCTCCAAATTCAGATGATATGCAATTACCAGATGGAAATATAATTCATACGCTCCATTCATTTCACTCAGAAAAGATGCAAAGTCATTGGGCAGAATAGCAAAACACAAGATTTAGATTGCTATATAACACTAGTGATTCTTACATCTTACACCAACACACTTAAACCATATCAACTTTTACCTAAGGACCCATGCCACATATACAACAAGTGGCTCTACATCTAGATAGACTACACACTGCCTATGTCACATCTTTTTACACTAGTTACAACTAAACTACCACCCACTCAACCACAACTAAAAGTCACCAAAGTTACCCACTGATGACTGACTACCCGAAGAGGAATGATGGGGGCTGATGACTGGATCTCCATGCTCAGAATCAATCTCGGAGACTCCCTCAATTTCTTCAGGATCTTCTTCTTCTGCTTTAGGTGCCGATGCTGCAGGAGGTACAAGCTGTTGTTGAAGCTCATTTATGTGTGCATTAGCATCATCAACTTCAAGGATGAGATCATGAATCTGCTCTTGAAGAAATTCAATGATTGTGTTGCATTGGGTGATCATCGCATCACTTTCATTGATTTGATCTTCCCGGTGATGAATAGTCTCATTTTGGGTAGCAATGATCCCACCTTTCTCAATCACCAAAGCTCGAAGTTGATCCACTTGGGTGATATGTCTATTAGCTTCCCTGTAGAGACTTTGCGCAGCATTAACCACTTGGCCCATCTCACGACGCAGTAGCAGTTGATAATGATACTGCACGTTCATAAACCGCATCATACCTCGAAGAGCTTCTTCCAGTGGACCTTCCAATCTATGACTCTCAGGAATTACCCTGAGATTCGACTCGGACTCATTAGGATCTGTTGTAGCAAATAAACCAATGGGTTGTCCTGCGACTTCCCCAGGGTGTTGATTACAAAAGACATAGATAGCTTCTAGTGCTGCCCCTTCAATGATATCCACAATCCGATAACCCATCACTTCAATTTCAATGGGTTGCCATTGGGAACGATGAGGGTGTTGAGGAATGGTCATTCTAACTCGGGCTCGATAAACACCCTCTTCCTGATACTCCATTGCGTCATACTGTGGAGGGTCGGTATAGCCAAACGACCTTAGGGATTCCCAAAGCAAACAAGGAAAACCCTCCCAATGCAGGGCATTTGTATGAAGGTGCCCTGCCGGATCCCAAAAGATATTAGGAGGGGCTGCCATCTGCAACAGAAATGCAAATAGTGAGACTTTTTACCTTGCTGAGTAAGTACAAGATAAATAGAATGGGATAATCAATTATGATAACAGCAGGGACTGAAAATCAGATGGAAGCCTAAGATATTTTAAGATACCCAACTTAAAACTATCATCAGAACCTTATTAACCCATTCTAGAGACAAACAACACATCATTCATCCTTAGCAGCATCGAACATATATTACATTCTTTTGGTTAATAACAGATTATGCATGCACGTACTACTCGTCCTCACAACCAAAACAATTGCCGAATATGTTCGGACTTACGTGGTTAATTCCAGTGGCGTACCCATACGTCTCTCACTATATAACTAATCGATAAATCCTACTCGTCCTAACCTCTTAATTGTAGTTAGTGTACCTGCAGAAGAACACACATATATATATCATGAACCTTTCATGGCAGCACGACATGAAAGCGTCCCCAAACAGTACTGTTCACTATAGAAATAGCATCTGTACAATTACTGCCGTACAGACAACGTTAACATACGTTATCGAAATAACGTATTAACGGGGGTACCGCAAAATGCGGGGGTATGAACAGCGATCGCCATACCCTGCGCTGAACCGTATACTCCCAATATAATCAACCTAAGTTGATATATTGGCAGCATCTCAAGTAGGCCACTGCTTGAGAAACAGCGTTCGGTTCGCATCACCGACGGGAAGGCTAACTCCCCAGTTAGCTGAGGATCCTTACCTTCTTACCTCACGATCGTAGATGTCGTAACAAAATGTAAGGTTGAATTGTACATGAATTTAAATTTTAACAGAAAATAGTGCCGCAAGTCAGAGCTATCTATACATATATAGATACTAATAGCCACCTGAAATTTCCAATATAAGTCCCGAGGGATTTACGTTCTAGGCATCAACCTTAACGGATCCAACGTACTTTGTAAACTCATTTGTTAACCCATTTTATCCTAAAAACACTTTTTAAGAGCTTTTCCAGATGTAAGAGTAAACCTATAGCTCTGATACCAGCTGTGGCAGAACCGCCTGAATTATTCCGGCTCAAGTGCGTTAATAATCGCTATGTAGCTGTCATTAATTTAACGCACTTCACATGGAATAATCCATTGGTCTGTCGGGTCTCCGCCCGATACAACCACGGTTCCACAGGATCGAAGCAGGCTTACCTTGCACGAAGGCGAGTTTACAATCACAGAATAGCTCATCAACTTTTAATTTACAGGTATTCAAACATTATTACAAACCGGGTTCAAACTTAAGTAAACCTATACAAACAGTGTTCAAACTGACAAGCAGAATAGCTTGTCCAAGCTCACAGCGGAAAGAAAAGTTTACGCGACTACACACGTCGCGAAAGTGGACACCATGCTTAGCCCAAGGCCTGTTGTCACTCAGGAGGGTCACTGCCAGCCGGGGACGGATCCCACTCCACGGACCAGCCAAAAGAAACAGACGTTGGCCACGCAGGATTGTCCATGGGATTCTCGAAAGTTATACCTGAAACAGATACTAGCAAGGCTGAGCATTCTAATACTCAGCAAGGCTTACCCGAGCTTGGGTATACTTTAGCCCGTAACTAAACTCATGAAGGATTGCAAAGGTTCTGGGTTATTTTTAGCTGAAAAGTAACTAAGAATATAACCTACTTTCAATTTTTAGCTTTCAGATTCTAGCCTGATTAGCCATCTAGGTAAGCACCTATACTAAACAAGCAAGATAGATATTATCATTCATCAAGATTAATCCATCAATAATTTTATTTGTTACTCGATGTGGTAGAAGGAATAAGCAGTCTCAATCTTCGTGAGAAGCGGATGATTCTGAATCGAATTTAACCATGCAAGGTAGACCTAACACACACGCTTGGAACATCCAATGACTGTTCTGAAGCAACCGTTTGCCTTTCATTCCGGGTCGTGGAACAGGCCACCACAAGCGACTTGCAGGACCGTACGTACATCAATTGTGCAGGACATACATCTGTAGCGCGACTACAAAACCTGTATTCCTGTCTGCCACGCAGAATGTACTCCCACAGGTCAGTGCGTGAGAAAAACAAAATTAATCGAGTGGTGGAAGGTATGTCCACTTGCCGGGCCGATTGGTTACTAGGCTTACCGCTAACCATATTTCGCGGCATGTGGTTAGTACTTTCAAACGCTTAGCCACCACTACCACACATTTCGACCTTAACCACTTTTTAACAAAACAGACAGGGTAAATCTTCAGGTCATGATGCTGCACCTGACCCTGTCCATCATCCTTATAGTGGTTGCAGAATTGTAAACAAGCAACTCCTATATCGCGCGAGTGACAGGGAATCACCCGACTTTTACCGGTCCTACTTAGCAGAGCATCTAAGCGATAAGGACTCGAGTACAATACATTGGATTCCTAAGATCTCATGCAACTAGAGTTTCACTTCAATTCTTAGACGTAATGCAAGATATATAATGTATAAGTGAAATGGTAATAAATTGAAATACTGGGATATGCATCAGGGCTTGCCTTCTTGAGTGGGGTTGGGGGTAGGAGTGTCAGAGGCTTCCGAACTTTGGTTCGGGGCTTCAGTTAGTTCCTCGACGGCTTGTGTTGGGTCTTCAGAAAACCCTTGGTCTTGTCCTAAGACCAACTCGTAATCGCCGTCGTCGAGCATTGTTGATTCTATATGATATGCAGTAGTTTAAGTAAGACGAGATTTGAATTTAAAAACTTACATTACAATAAGGTGGCAACCCAACAGAGTCAACACACATGAGTTCATGGAATAAAGGGGTTTAAGCTTGAATTATCATCCATAATTGAGCCATGATTATAATACTAAATTTATTGCAAACAGGAATTAAAACATTTGAATGTGAATTTTAATTCCAAGTTTAAATTCAAAACTTAAGTAAATAGGATCATAAAGTTTTGTAAATTTAATTATACACTAATCATTAACACATTAGAGGATGATACAAAGATCTTAACTAATTAGGTTTAAAGAACATGCTTAGCTAACATTTCAAATTTGAATTTCCCAAACTCAAAAGAACTTATATTACCAAACAAGTTAAGTATAAAACTTCAACATAAGATCACATAGGACTCATAGCAATTACATACCAAAAATCATAAGCAACAAAGTTAAGGTGTAGAAGTTACACACAAAAATACCTCTCAACTTTAGATTCAAAATAGATACAAAAGCATTTAGTTTCATACTAAACTTTATTAACAAACATTGTAGGGTTTAAAATCTAGTTTCCAATGAAACTAGTTTTGCAATTTTTGGATTTTTCTACAATTTATACCGAATTAAACATGTTTCAGCCCTTGGAAATAAAACTAGCTACAGCTATTTGCAGAAAACCCCTCAGGATCTCTCTTTTCTTTACACATCCACCCCTCCCTCTCTATTCTTCTCTTACAGGTGGGGTCTCCTATTTCTTCTCCCCCTCCCCCCTTTGCCCACGGCCAAGGCCGAGACGCCAGAACGGCGGCACCACAAGCCTGGCCGGCGGCGAGGCTCCCCGGCTCCCAGCCTTGGGTCAACCGCTCGCTTGGCGACTCAAGGTAGCTCCCTCCTCTCCTTTTACCCCCTCGTAGGGCAGCCCACCGGCGTAGGACCTGGCCGCCCGCAGCTGCAGCTGCCCGGTCACGGCGGCGCCCCCGTTCCGACGATCCCCGTGCTTCCCTTACACCGAGATCAGCGCAAAGAGCATCCACATCCCCCCAGGAACGTGCTCAAGCAAGTGGCTATGCCCCGCTGCGGCCGGACCCAAGGTCCCCGCGGTGGCGCCATGGTACTACGGCGCACGGCGGCGCAAGCCGTGTTCCTGCCCAAGCCACGACGTCCCAGCCCAAACCTTGAGCCCCGAAGGACCACAAGCCCATGAATCGCTAGGAACAAAACACACCGAGGGCTAATCCCGCTCCTACAGTAGGGCTCACCGGAGGGGATCGGTGGCGGCGCACAGAACCCAGTCACGGTTTGAAAATTCGGCAAGAGGAGCTGCTGGTTTAGCTTGAGGAGTGAGGGAAAGGTTTGGGGAATGGCTACACACGGCTCTGGGCAGGGGAATTTGAAGGGGAAAGGATGGACGGCGACGGGAGCTCATCAGACTTGCGTAGCGGTCGCGTGGGTGTGTCTGCCCGACGTGGAGGGGCGAGGGATAGCCAGTGAGGGTGATGCAGGCACCGGGAGAAGGTCCGGGCGACGCGTGGAGAGGGCGAGCAGGAGGTGGAGGGCGGCGCTCTGCACGGCAGCGGCCGGGGGAAGGAACTGCAGCGGCGGCAGGAGCAGAGCAGGGGAACAGGAGGGCTCAGAGGAAGAAGATGAGAGGGAAAAACGTCCAAGGACTCATATGCAAAATTAAAAAGATCCAAGGACCTCTCTATAAAGTGAAATTCCCCGTTGATTTATAGCTCAAATGAAAAAGTGCCCAAAATCAAAGTTGTAGAGTTTTTCAAACTCTACAAAAATGCTTTAGGGCTCAAGTTCAAAAGCTCAAAGTTTGCAGCTTTACAAGATAGGTTTTGAATAAAAGTAACATTTGAATTACCTTGATCCTTACCAAAGTGATTTTGATTAAATTTTGAACGCATTTGCAAAAGTTCATGGAAGGTCATGATGACTTGTACTTTTACATATTAGCCCTCAAGTAAACATAAAAATTACTTTTACACATCAATCATTTTACATCAAAGCCCTATAGTTTTTATTTTAATTACACATAGGTCCCTATCTTTACACCACAACCCATTGTTCTTAAGATTTAACCTCCCTTTTTCACTTTCCCTCCTATAAAGATACAACTTTAGCACTTGGTATTATTTTTCCCTTAGGTTCTAGTGCTACCTTCTATTTTACCCAAATGACACTTAAGAGCCTATAGTTTATAGAAAATACAATTGTACCCCTAGCCTTTTTGTACTACTCACATATATCATGGTAAACATACATATATCATACGTATATCATACCAAACCTAGTGTCTCTATTTTCGAATTACCTGAATGTCACACCTCCCAGCCTATAAATCAGCCCCCGAGCCGCCCCAGCACCTCCCCTCCTCTACCTCACGCTGCAGCTCGCCGCCGCCGCTCACCATTGCCGACCACCACCCATCTCTATGGACAGCCCTCCGTAGACTGTCTCTGCACGAGGTGAGGGCTGAAATCGGACCCCCTCGGCCTCCTCTCCATTTTCCCCTCCTTCCCGGGCATTGCTATGCACCAGGGGGCCGGCGCCCATGGCCTGGCCACCCCCCTCCTACCGTTCCCCTCCCCCTCCTGTTCTGTCTTGAGGAAGAAGAAAGGCAGACTTGTGCATAACCCCCTCCACTTTTCCTCCTTATGCAGTCTGTAGCCCTCCACCTCCCTCTCCCAAATATTTAACCAGAGCTCCTTCTATCTCTTTATTTCATTACAAATAGGTCCTCGCCCTTTTAAACTACTCCCTAAATGACCTTTAACTCATCAGTTCATGCGACATTTTGTTCCGAATCGATTCCAAACTCCACCACACATCAAATATTCTCTCCAAGTCTCAGGATCCACATCCGACAAATATAATAGTCTTCTCTATTTTTTAATCAAAGCTCTCTATTTTCCTCTCCTTTTTTTAAGCTCGTCAGCGAACTTTATTTTTATTGTGTGATTATTTGTGTGTCGTAGCCGACGGTATGACCGAGGAGGAGCAGGACCGCGAGCTGAAGCCCGAAGACCCGTACCTCGAGGAGGAGCTTCTGGAAGGCTTTGAGGATGGCAAATCCAATTCCATTCTTTGATGCATATTTATCCCAGTTTTATAAACACAACCTATTGGCCTATTTTATAAAATGCATTGTTGCAAGACATGGTTGGATAGCCACCCCTTGATTGCTATGATGATTCCTTGATGACCTAGATTAATGTCTATATAGGGTTTGCTCTGCTGAACGTTAACTACTGCTAGAGATGCTTAGGACCTTTTATTCCCTTTATTATATTTTAATCATGACCGCAATGCGCTTTATCGAAAATAAAGGTGTGAGTGTTTTCAAAAGATAAAATAGGATTTCGGGAAAATAAAAGAAGGATATAATCTGATGAGATGGACGGTATTTCCTATGTGAAATGCCACTGGTGAACTTGTACCTTTGCTGTTGAGCATGGTTGGGAGATGTCCATCTTGTCAGTATAAGGATGAACTGAGGTGTCATCTTGCCTAACCTACTTATCGTACAACCACTCGACCGTTGTGTGGGCAACGGCTTAGCATAAACCCCACTAGTTGTTTTGTTAGCCAAAAGGAGAGCTGGTGAGCAACGAGAGATCATGGAGAAGGAATGCGATCTGTGTGAGTTATGTCCCGATTATGACTTTGTTGATAGGTCATTAACCCCATGATTGCTTCCGTGTTGGCTAGTTATGTAACACCCTAATGTAATTTTCCCGAATTTTAATGAATTTATGGTGGGCTTAAATAAATTTTCCAGCGTTTTTCCTAATTTATCTTGCATTTAAAGTAATTTTATAACACAAGAAAATAAAATATATCATAGAATTAAATTGTTTGTGCATTCATGCTGCAGCATTGTTTTAATTGTGTTGAGTTTATAGGTTTGAATTCAAATTGTATTTTGAATTCAATTAGATTTGCTTGAATTAGTTGAGTATAGGAAAGAAGAAGGAAAAGAAAAAGGAAAGAAAGGCAGCCCAAACTCCTTGGCCCGGCCTGTTTCCCTTCCCTCTCTCCCGTTTGGGCCGATCCTCTTCCCCTCTCTTTTCTCCTCTCCACGCGGCCCAGCATGCGCCCGGCCCGTCTCCCACTCCTCCCTTCTTCCCCCCCCCCCCGCATGGGCCACGCCGGCCCAGCCTTCCCCTGCCCTCAGCCCAAGCGCCCCTCCCTCTCCCCTTTCTCTCTGGCAGCTGGGGCCCGCGTGTCAGCGCCCTTCTTCCCCCTCTCCTCCTTCCTCCCCGGCGCACAACGGCCCGAGATCTCCGGCGATCTCTCCTCTGGGCCCGCACGCCAAGGCAGCGCCGCCGCCCTACAAAAGGAACGCCCTGCGCCCTGGTACCCAGAACCCTAACCCTAGCCGCCACCAGAGACTTCCAGCGCCGCTGCCCTTTGCTCCGCCGCGTCACCCTCTCTGCCTCGCCGTCGAGCTGCCGATCTGCCGCGCCCCGGATCACCACATCCCCCGCAAAGGCTCCCCCTCGCCATCCCGAAGCTCCACGAGCTTAGCGTCGAAGCCCTACGCCTCGGCATCGACCGAATTTCCCGAGGAAACCTCCTCCGGTGAGCCACTCCGCCGTCAGAATTCCTCGCCGGCGTTGCATCCCGGCCCGTCTTAACCCTCTGACCACCTCCACAGGAGTCCCCGGAGCCGATCTACGCCAGCCAAGGACCACGGCCACCTCGGCATCACCTCCCTCCGCGAGAACCCGATCCCCTCCGCCGCCGGTCATCGTTGTCTTCCTCCCTCCATCGCATCTCCAGCCTTCACGACCCCTCGGTGAGCTTCGCCTCTTCCCCCTGGTCCTTTTGCCCCAGATGCCGTAGCCTTTAGCTACCCATAGTGCCTGGAACGCCGCTCGCTGGCGTTATCCGCCGTCCCGAGCCGCCCTCACCGCCGTTCCACCCTAACCGAGCCCGAATCCACCTCTGCAAGTGCCCAATTAGGTTCCCCGTGTCGTGCTAAGCCTCATGGGCTTGATCTCGTCGTGAAATGTTCCCAGGAACGCGTGATCACGTGTCTCCGGCGAGCTCCCGAGCCGCGCCGCCGCAACCTTTCCTTCTCCGACGGTCAGCGCCGCTGCCCCTCGCGACCCCGTGTCCTGAGCCGTCCGATCGGTGTTGAGCGCGTGAGATTAGATCTCGCGTACCGTTTCGCTTCGAGCCGCCAGATCCAGATCCAGCGGCCCCAAACAGAGCATACCGGTTCGGCCCTGCCTTATTGCTAAAGAGTCCTCGGTTTTTCCCGAAATCAACCCGCGGTCCACCATTAGTTCAAAAGTATTTGCAGTTTAGTCCTGTTTTACTCGTTTAGACCCCTGAGCTTTCCGGTTTTTGAACCCGCAGTCCATGCCGCATGTTTTCATGTGCTAGCCCTAGTGTCTACCCTTTATTTATGTTTAGGTCCCTGGTTTTCGCACAGAACCCCCTGGTTTCTCTATTTTTCTCGCAGAAAAGCCCCTGGACCTTGTTTTAGCCCTAGATTTTGCGTTTTAGCTCCGTTTTAAGCGCTCTTTATATCCACGCGATTGTTGTAACGCGTAGAATAGCTTTAGACTAGTTTTGTGTGCTGTTTTGATGAAATGTTGTACTGTTTCTTATATTTTGTCCTTGTTTGCATGTATGTGTATGTGCGGGACCACGTTTGGCATTGCGATCGTGAGTAGACGCGGAGCCTTTGGACCAGTACCAGGAGCCGCCATGTTCTGAGCAGTTCGAGCAGCAGCCAGGAGAGTACGAGGAAGGCAAGTATAACATGAACATCCTAGCACTTTTAAATACAATTTCATTCTGCATTTTAATTCTGTATGCCTATAAGGACTTTCCTAGCCACTTCATACCCTTTTATATATATCCTTTGGGTTGCATCATGGTTAGTTGTGCTAGGTTGCTGCGCTATAACATATCTTGGTCCTTTTTAATTAAAATTGATTAATGGTCTTATGCAACTTAATCCTGAGAGTGGCCCTCTGTGCTGTGTGCTTGAGCGGCTCACGTCTTCTTAAAATATGTTTTTGATAGAAACATGGTTTAGGGGGCCAGCTCGGTGCTTAGTACTTGGTTGGCCACTCTCCATAAGGACCGGTTCATAGAGCAACAACCTGGGACAACCGCGCAACCACAAGACTGGAATGGGACGGTCTTGACTTATTAATTAGGTCATTTTGATTCGGGAGTAACTTACCTGCGTGGGCAAGAGGGGTGGTAAGCGTCAATGGTCCCTGCTCCTCCGGCTTGGTCTGTGCTGTGTGCTTGTACCCCCGGAGGTGGGCTCCATCGTCGCTGATCCAGAATCCTTAGCGGTTACACCTTACCAACGTGTCCTTTGTAACAGTCTCGTAGTGTGCTGGCTAGCCATCTCACCTAAGGAAGTGTGATGAACAACTAGCGTAGCTCACGACTTGTGGGTAAAGTTGTGCAACCTCTCGAGAGTGTAAAACTGATATATCAGCTGTGCTCACAGTCATGAGCGGCCCAGATCCTCCGTCTGATTATTGGGGTTATCAACCTTTGGTTAGGGAGATTCCTTGGGTGGTTTTGGTATGGATGGTTCTCAGTAGTTCTTTATTAATATTGATTAATTCCTTATGCAATTTGGGTTTATGGTAATTCATCTACCTGTAGTAATTAGCTTTAATAAAATTTGCCAAGACTAAAAGCTACTGCAGTCGAGTCAGCTAACCTTAGAGCCTCATAGTTTGTGTTATACTTGTTGAGTACTAGTTTGTACTCACACTTGCCTCTCCACTCTTCTATTCTATTTCGGATATCTTCGACTGCTGCTCAGTGCCTGGCAACATGGAGGACTACGTCAGCGGCTTCGACGACTTCTAGGCGTTTGTCTCCCAGTCGACGTCCCTATGGCGCCCAGCTCTTCATGTATCTCTTTGACGCTTCCGCAACTCTTGAACCGATTCTTGATTCGGTTGTAATAAAATAATTCATTTATGATTTAATTATGATTTATATTATTGTTATACGTGATATGTGTTATGATATCTTGATGATTCTGTTGTATATATGCGTGACTTGATCCTGGCGCATATATGATTGCTCGATTTATGTTCTTTATAAATCGAGTTTGACAGAATTGGTATCAGAGCCATATCGACTGTAGGACGAAGCCTAGATAGATTTGGATGAGTTTAGGACTTCTTTTCTCTTGCCTTGTTTCTGCAGATCTTCTAACATCATTTTCTGCTTCTAATCCTTGAGTCTTAAGCCCTTGATTTGCTACCTCTCTCTTGTCTTCTCTGAGAAACAGCTTGAGCTTTCCGTAGACGTTGGCCTGAGTCGCCTAATCCTGTAATTTATAAGTTTAGGCTGTCCCGATGAACATACGCTAGAACGAGTGTGTTGGTCGAGTAGTGTGAAAAACTTGACTAAGTTGTGAATATTGAATGTTTGTTATTGTGCAAATGTTTGATTTGGATTTTTGGTTGATTGCATAGTCTCGTAGTTAAACTTGTTCATGCAAATCGACCCTAACCCGACTTGAACTAAATAATAAAATTTGAGTTAGATCGTTGGGGGTAAAACCTATATTCCTTTCTTTCTATCATATCCTTCCGAAGTTTCATTTCCGCAGCTGCACAATATTTCTTTCTCATAAAATTTCGTTTGTTGCAATCAGATGGTGAACACCAGGCGCACCGGTTCCGGTTCTGACCAGCAGGAGCAGAACAACCAGAGTACTGGTCAGCCGCTGCCGATGCCGCCACCACTGACCCCGGAGCAGTTCTTCCAGCTCCAGATGCAGATGATGGCTACCCTGAACAATACTGTTTAGGCTCTGCAGCATATCCACGCCCAGCCCCCACCTCCACCGCCACCTCAGCCCCGTGATCAGCGTGCGGATTTCCTGAGAGGTCATCCTCCGACCTTCTCTCACGCCACGGACCCACTCCAGGCGGACGACTGGCTTCGTTCGGTGGAGCGCCAGTTGGTTGTTGCACAGTGCGACGACCGGGAGCGGGTTCTGTACGCAGCAGGGCAGCTGCGAGGCTCCGCTCTTGACTGGTAGGAGTCCTACCCGGCTCAGGACCGCGACTCTCTCACCTGGGTCCAGTTCCGTGAGCGCTTCAGGAACCATCACATTCCTGAGGGCATAATGAAGATGAAGCAGAAGGAGTTCCGTGCCCTTAAGCAGGTAAAATTAAATGGAATTCCCTATAATTTCTTTTGAGCTTCGATCTATCCTTGATCTCTTTCGTAAGTCTAACACATTGAGCGATTTCTATCCTTGTCATCTGTGTTCGTTATTTCAGGGATCGATGACGGTGACGGAGTACCGTGACCGTTTCCTTCAGCTGGCCCGCTATGCCCCTGCTGACGTCGCCCGTGATAGCGACAAGCAGGAGTACTTCAAGGAGGGACTGGATGATCACATCCAGTATGCGCTGCTGAACCACCGTTTCGACAACTTCAACCAGCTGGTTGATGCTGCCCTCAACACCGAGCGTAAGCGCCGGGAGATTGAGGATAACAAGAGGAAGATGGCTCCATCCTCTTCGGGCAGCAACACTCGTCTCCGCTATCAGCATCCGCAGCAGCAGCAGCAGAGGCCGCCTCAGCAGTACCAGCAGTGGCAGCAGTTTCCGCCTCATCCTCAGCAGCAGCAGCAGGCGGGATAGGGTCAGAGGCTTCCAGCGCCTCCGGCTCCACCAGCTCAGAGGCAGGGAGCGCCCACTCCTCCTCCTGGGCAGCAGGCCGCTGCACTTCCTCGAGTGTGCTTCCACTGCGGCCAGCCGGGGCACTACGCCAACGTCTGCCCTCGGAAGGCGCAGGCAGGACAGCAGGGGCGTGCAGCACCGCCCAAGGCCCCAGCTCAGGGCAGGGTTAACCACGTGACGGCCGAGTCAGCGGCCGAGGCTCCTAACGTGGTTATTGGTACGTTTATGGTTAAAACCCATCCTGCTACAGTGCTTTTTGATACTGGTGCTACGCATTCTTTCATCACCCAGTCTTTTGTTGAGCATCATGGCATTCCTACTAGCACGTTAAAGAGGTGCATGTTAGTATCTTCACCGGGAGGGCAGTTGAGGTCTCATGTCTTCTGTCCCAGAGTCAGTGTGGCCATAAGGGGGGTAGATTTCAGTGCGAATCTGATGGTGCTAGACACCAAGGGCATTGATGTGATCCTCGGGATGGAGACTCTTGCTAAGTGGGGCGTCCGGATAGATTGTGCTCAGAGGACTGTTCTTCTATCAGCACCGGATGGTCAGGAGGTCACTATCGGCGCCACAGAGCCTTCTGGATTTCTTCATCAGATGGAGGCTAGACCCACGGATGGTATTCGCGTGGTGTCTGAATTCCCGGATGTCTTTCCGGATGATTTGCCAGGTATGCCGCCTGATCGCGACATTGAGTTTTCTATTGATCTCTTGCCTGGCACAGCTCCTATTGCTAAGCGGCCCTATCGTATGGCTCCCGTCGAGCATGAGGAGGTTAAGAAGACCATCGAAGAGTTGCTAGCCAAGGGCTATATCCATCGTAGTTTCTCTCCTTGGGCTTTTCCTGTATTGCTCGTAGAGAAGAAGGATGGAGCGAAGAGAATGTGCGTCGATTATCGGGATCTGAATGCAGTCACTATCAAGAACAAGCATCCATTGCCTTGTATTGAGGATCTCTTTGATCAGCTTCAGGGTGCTTGTGTATTCTTGAAGATTGATTTGCGTTCTGGGTATCATCAGCTGAGGATTCATCCTGAGGATATCCCGAAGACGGCATTCACCTGCAAGTATGGGCTAAACGAGTATACGGTCATGTCTTTTGGCTTGACCAATGCTCCGGCTTTCTTCATGCATCTGATGAACAAGGTTTTCATGGATTATCTGGACACCTTTGTGGTGATATTCATTGATGATATCCTGATATATTCCAAGTCAGAAGCAGAGCATGAAAAGCATCTGAGGCTCGTGTTGCAGAGGCTCAGAGAGCACAAGCTGTATGCCAAGCTCAGCAAGTGTGAATTTTGGATTGACGAGGTTCCTTTCCTCGGTCATGTCATCTCCAAGGGAGGTATTGCTGTGGACCCCGGGAAGGTGAAGGATGTGCTTGACTGGGTTGTACCGCAGACAGTGAAGGAAGTTCGCTCTTTTCTGGGCTTAGCAGGTTATTATCGGAGGTTCATCGAGAATTTCTCCAAGATTGCGAAGCCTTTGATTTCCTAGCTAGAGAAGGGTGTGGATTTCTCTTGGACTGATGAGCGTCAGAAGGCCTTCGAGAAGCTGAAGAAGAGGTTGACTACGGCGCCAGTCCTTACTCTGCCAGACCAGAGCAAGAGGTTCACAGTGTATTGTGATGCTTCGAGGGATGGTCTTGGTTGCGTCCTGATGCAGGAAGGCAGAGTGATAGCTTATACCTCATGGCAGTTGCGCCGGTACGAGCTAAATTATCCCACTCATGATCTGGAGTTAGCCGCAGTTGTGCATGCTCTGAAGATATGGAGGCATTACTTGTTTGGGCAGAGGTGTGACATTTACACCGATCACAAGAGCCTCAAGTATATTTTCACTAAGAGTGAGCTGAATATGCGGCAGAGAAGATGGCTAGAGTTGGTCAAGGATTATGACCTGGAGATTCACTATCATCCGGGCAAGCCTAATGTTGTAGCAGATGCTCTTAGCAGGAAGAGCTATGTTAACATGGCCGTGGCTTTTCAGATGCCTCAGGAGTTATGTGAGGAGTTTGAGCAGTTGAGTCTGGGTTTCTTGCATCACACCTCGGGTACATCATTCGAGGCAGAACCCACTCTAGAGGCAGAGATCCGGCAGCATTAGAAGGAAGATCAGAAGCTGCAGGAGATCCGTGAACTGCTCAAGATTGGCAAGGCACCTCATTTCAGAGAGGATGATCAGGGTACCTTTTGGTACAAGGGTCGTATATGCGTGCCGGATGTGAATGACCTCAGGAAGTTGATTCTGAGTGAGGCTCATGATACAACGTATTCTATTCATCCAGGCAGCACGAAGATGTATTACGACCTGAAGGAACGATTCTGGTGGTATGGAATGAAGCGTTCCGTTGCGGAGTACGTGGCTATCTGTGACACTTGTCAGCGTGTCAAGGCAGAGCATCAGAGGCCAACAGGGTTATTGCAGCCGTTGAAGATTCCCGAGTGGAAATTGGAGGAGATCACCATGGACTTCATTGTGGGATTGCCCCGTACTCAGAAAGGGTACAACTCCATATGGGTAGTAGTGGATCGGTTGACGAAGGTTGCCCACTTCATTCCGGTGAACACTACCTACTCCGGTGCTAGACTCGCAGAGTTGTACATCTCCAGGATTGTCTGTCTGCATGGTGTTCCTAAGAAGATCATATCCGATCGAGGATCTCAGTTCACTTCGCGGTTCTGGGAGCAGTTGCATGATTCGTTGGATACGAAGCTGCGCTTCAGTACTGCTTATCATCCTCAGACAGATGGGCAGACAGAAAGGACCAACCAAGTGTTGGAGGATATGCTTCGAGCCTGTGCTATTTAGTATGGTACCAGGTGGGATAAATGCCTGCCGTATGGAGAGTTTTCGTATAACAACAGTTATCAGGCCAGTCTGAAGAAGTCTCCTTTCGAGGCCTTGTACGGTCGAAAGTGCAGGACTCCGCTGTATTGGGATCAGATTGGCGAGAGGCAGGTGTTTGGTCCGGATATTGTTGAGGAGGCCGAACAGCCGGTACAGCAGGTGCGAGAGAACCTGAGGGTCGCTCAGACTCGTCAGAAGAGCTACGCAGATGTTCATCGTCGAGATCTGACCTTTGCAGTAGGTAATCATGTGTACCTGAAGGTCTCGCCGATGAGAGGAATCCGCAGGTTTAATGTAAGAGGAAAGCTAGCCCCTCGATACATTGGTCCGTTCAAGGTGTTGGAACGGAAAGGTGAAGTGGCATATTGTTTGGAGTTACCTCCCAGTCTCTCAGGAGTGCATGATGTGTTTCATGTGTCTCAGCTGAAGAAGTGCTTGAGGGTGCCAGAAGAGCAAGCACCGATAGAAGGGTTGGATGTGCAGGAGGATCTGACCTATATCGAGCATCCGGTGAAGATTTTGGAGACATCTGAGAGAGTTACCCGAAACAAGAAGATCAAGATGTGCCGTGTTCAGTGGAGTTATCACATGGAGGATGAAGCTACTTGGGAACGAGAAGACGAGTTGAGAAAGACATATCCCGATCTCTTTGCTAGCTAGCCTATTCGAATCTCGGGACGAGATTCCTGTAAGGGGGGGTAGGTTTGTAACACCCTAATGTAATTTTCCCGAATTTTAATGAATTTATGTTGGGCTTAAATAAATTTTCCAGCATTTTTCCTAATTTATCTTGCATTCAAAGTAATTTTATAACACAAGAAAATAAAATATATCATAGGATTAAATTGTTTGTGCATTCATGCTGCAGCATTATTTTAATTGTGTTGAGTTTATAGGTTTGAATTCAAATTGTATTTTGAATTCAATTAGATTTGTTTGAATTAGTTGAGTATAGGAAATAAGAAGGAAAAGAAAAAGGAAAGAAAGGCAGCCCAAACTCCTTGGCCCGGCCTGTTTCCCTTCCCTCTCTCCCGTTTGGGCCGATCCTCTTCCCCTCTCTTTTCTCCTCTCCACACGGCCCAACACGCACCCGGCCCGTCTCCCACTCGTCCCTCCTTCCCCCCCCCCCCCGCATGGGCCACGCCGGCCCAGCCTTCCCCTGCCCCTCAGCCCAAGCACCCCTCCCTCTCCCCTTTCTCTCTGGCAGCTGGGGCCCGCGTGTCAGCGCCCTTCTTCCCCCTCTCCTCCTTCCTCCCCGGCGCACAATGGCCCGAGATCTCTGGCGATCTCTCCTCTGGGCCCACACGCCAAGGCAGCGCCGCCACCCTACAAAAGGAACCCCCTGCGCCCTGGTACCCAGAACCCTAACCCTAGCCGCCACCGGAGACTTCCAGTGCCGCTGCCCTTTGCTCCGCCGCGTCACCCTCTCTACCTCGCCGTCGAGCTGCCGATCTGCCGCACCCCGGACCACCACATCCCCCGCAAAGGCTCCCCCTCGCCATCCCGAAGCTCCACGAGCTTAGCGTCGAAGCCCTACGCCTCGGCATCGACCGAATTTCCCGAGGAAACCTCCTCCGGTGAGCCGCTCCGCCGTCGGAATTCCTCGCCGGCGTTGCATCCCGGCCCGTCTTAACCCTCTGACCACCTCCACAAGAGTCCCCGGAGCCGATCTACGCTAGCCAAGGACCCCGGCCACCTCGGCATCACCTCCCTCCGCGAGAGCCCGATCCCCTCCGCCGCCGGTCGTCGTCGTCTTCCTCCCTCCGTCGCATCTCCAGCCTTCACGACCCCTCGGTGAGCTTCGCCTCTTCCCCCTGGTCCTTTTGCCCCAGATGTCGTAGCCTTTAGCTACCCATGGCGCCTGGAACACCGCTCGGCAGCGTTATCTGCTGTCCTGAGCCGCCCTCACCGCCGTTCCACCCTAACCGAGCCCGAATCCACCTCTGCAAGTGCCCAATTAGGTTCCCCGTGTCGTGCTGAGCCTCATGGGCTTGATCTCGTCGTGAAATGTTCCCGGGAACGCGTGATCGCGTGTCTCCGGTGAGCTCCCGAGCCGCGCCGCCGCAACCTTTCCTTCTCCGGCGGTCAGCGCCGCTGCCCCTCGCGACTCCGTGTCCTGAGCCGTCCGATCGGTGTTGAGCGCGTGAGATTAGATCTCGTGTACCGTTTCGCTTCGAGCCGCCTGATCCAGATCCAGCGGCCCCAAACAGAGCATACCGGTTCGGCCCTGCCTTTTTGCTAAAGAGTCCTCGGTTTTTCCCGAAATCAACCCGCGGTCCACCATTAGTTCAAAAGTATTTGCAGTTTAGTCCTGTTTTACTCGTTTAGACCCCTGAGCTTTCCGGTTTTTGAACCCGCAGTCCATGCCGCATGTTTTCACGTGCTAGCCCTGGTGTCTACCCTTTATTTATGTTTAGGTCCCTGGTTTTCGCATAGAACCCCCTGGTTTCTCTATTTTTCTCGCAGAAAAGCCCCTGGACCTTGTTTTAGCCCTAGATTTTGCGTTTTAGCTCCGTTTTAAGCGCTGTTTATATCCACGCGATCGTTGTAACGCATAGAATAGCTTTAGACTAGTTTTGTGTGCTGTTTTGATGAAATGTTGTACTGTTTCTTATATTTTGTCCTTGTTTGCATGTATGTGTATGTGCGGGACCATGTTTGGCATTGCGATCGTGAGTAGACGCGGAGCCTTTGGACCAGTACCAGGAGCCGCCATCTTCTGAGCAGTTCGAGCAGCAGCCGGGAGAGTACGAGGAAGGCAAGTATAACATGAACATCCTATCACTTTTAAATACAATTTCATTCTACATTTTAATTCTGTATGCCTATAAGGACTTTCCTAGCCACTTCATACCCTTTTATATATATCCTTTGGGTTGCATCATGGTTAGTTGTGCTAGGTTGCTGCGCTATAACATATCTTGGTCCTTTTTAATTAAAATTGATTAATGGTCTTGTGCAACTTAATCCTGAGAGTGGCCCTCTGTGCTGTGTGCTTGAGCGGCTCACGTCTTCTTAAAATATGTTTTTGATAGAAACATGGTTTAGGGGGGCAGCTCGGTGCTTAGTGCTTTGATAGAAACCTGGGACAACCGCGCAACCACAAGACTGGAATGGGACGGTCTTGACTTATTAATTAGGTCATTTGGTTCGGGAGTAACTTACCTGCATGGGCAAGAGGGGTGGTAAGCGTCAATGGTCCCTGCTCCTCCGGCTTGGTCTGTGCTGTGTGCTTGTACCCCCAGAGGTGGGCCCCATCATCGCTGATCCAGAAGCCTTAGCGGTTACACCTTACCAACGTGTCCTTTGTAACAGTCTCGTAGTGTGCTGGCTAGCCATCTCACCTAAGGAAGTGTGATGAACAACTAGCGTAGCTCACGACTTGTGGGTAAAGTTGTGCAACCTCTCGAGAGTGTAAAACTGATATATCAGCTGTGCTCACAGTCATGAGCAGCCCAGATCCTCCATCTAATTAGTGGGGTTATCAACCTTTGGTTAGGGAGATTCCCCGGGTGGTTTTGGTCTGGATGGTTCTCAGTTGTTCTTAATTAATATTGATTAATTCCTTATGCAATTTGGGTTTATGGTAATTCATCTACCTGTAGTAATTAGCTTTAATAAAATTTGCCAAGACTAAAAGCTACTGCAGTCGAGTCAGCTAACCTTAGAGCCTCATAGTTTGTGTTATACTTGTTGAGTACTAGTTTGTACTCACACTTGCCTCTCCACTCTTCTGTTCTATTTCGGATATCTTCGACTGCTACTCAGTGCCCGGCAACGTGGAGGACTACGTCAGCGGCTTCGACGACTTCTAGGCGTTTGTCTCCCAGTCGACGTCCCTGTGGCGCCCAGCTCTTCATGTATCTCTTTTACGCTTCCGCAACTCTTGAACCGATTCTTGATTCGGTTGTAATAAAATAATTCATTTATGATTTAATTACGATTTATATTATTGTTATACGTGATATGTGTTATGATATCTTGATGATTCTGTTGTATATATACGTGACTTGATCCTGGCGCATATATGATTGCTCGATTTATGTTCTTTATAAATTGGGTGTGACAAGTTAGATTCAGCTAAGGTGGGTAATGGCTTTTTTAGGATCCGCAGCGACACTAAGGTGTTCGTAGTGCGGTACCCTACTTGTGGGTAAAGTGTACAACCTTTGCAGAGTGTAAAATCTATTCAAATAGCCGTGTCTAAGGTATTGGACGAGTTACGGCATGGTCACTTCAATAGACATTTTGGGATGGTTGGTTTTGTGGTGTGGGTTGTTTTGAAAGTGTCCGGCAGTTGTGCCGTGAGCTACTATGGATGTGGAGTCCAGTAGCATTAAAACTTGGATCCTTTGTGTAGGATCAACCCCACTTATTTTTCGAATACTACAGAAATGTTTTGAGAAAACTCTTTTATTAAATGAACACTTGCATGTGTAAAACCTCGCTTTATCGCAAACGAACCCTAGCCTTATCCTTGATATATTCTGTGCATGATCTTTATTATCCCCCTCCGTGGGTGTGGTTGCACTTGTTGAGTATGTATGTACTAACTCTTGCCTAGTTTTTACAGAGGAGGATCTGAACTTTGTTCCTGAAGACGTTGAGTAGGTCGCCGTCCTGCACCCAACCTTGCCTGTGGTTCGGGGTCTCCACAGGAAGCTTACCATAGCGCAAGACTCTGATGTTATCCTAGATTTCATTAGCACTTTAGTTTGGCTTGTAATCCTTATGTTGTCCCTCTTGATAGTGGCGCTTCAGTGCCCGCTACCTCGATGGTTTGTACGGTAATGAACCATCTGATGTAATAAATATGTTATCAGCCTCCTGGGACTGATATTTGTATCACATTTAGTCACCTCGGATGAGGGGACGCTTCAACGCAGAGACATGGTATCCTGATATTGAAAAATTATATCTTTGTTTATTCTTTACATGCACCAAGCTTCGTCACATCCTGCTATCAGCTGAGATAATTATCATCTGCAAATCGAATGTCATAAAACACATGCTATCGGCTCCTGTGTTGAAAGGCTGATTGGGAAAATGGATGTTTGCATTGTCAGAGTTCGACATCTGATATCAACCCACGAAGGCGGTCAAAGGGCAGGCGTTGGCGGATCTTATTGCAGAGAGGGTTAATACTAGCATAGCAGCACTTTCCATACGTGCATGGGCCATGTACTTCGATGGGTCAGTTTGCGGAGATGGATGTGGTATAGGTATCCTGCTTGTATCGCCTTGGGGGCAACGTATTCTTTTTCAATTAGATTGCCTACTGCTTGCACCAATAACCTCGCAGAATACGAAGCGATGTGTAAAGGTATGGAGTTGCTTCTCGAGGTCAGAGCTGAAGCAGTGGAAATTTTCGGGGACTCGAAATTGGTGATTTCTTAGCTCACAGAAGAATACAGATGTGAGAGCGAGTCAATTTTCCCGTTATGGTTACAATGCCAAGAGCTGATGGCCCAGTTCAGGTACATAAATTTCTATTGGATACCTAGGGCGTGAAATTCTGAGGCTAATGATTTGGCACAAATGGCTTCGGGGTACAAGGCTGTAGCAGACAAAACCAATCTTCAGGTACACCTACTGGACCAGGGAGATTGGAGAGCCGATATCTTCAATTATTTGAAGGATTCGGCTCGGGGGGCACCCAAGAGGATACGCTACAAAGCTATGAGATATGTCCTAATAGGGGATGACATGTTCTACAGGACTTTACAAGGACTGCTGCTCAAATGCCTAGGGCCGGTTGCGTCCAACCGGCTCTTACATGAAGTCCATGAAGGAACTTGTGGGACTCACCAATCGGCTCACAAGATAAAGTGGCTGATTAGGCGATCAGGGTATTACTAGCCCACCATGCTTGAAGATTGCTTCAAATATTATAAAGGATATCAAGCGTGTCAGAGGTTCGGGAAGATTTAGATGGTATCAGCGTCAGTGATGAACCCCATTATCAAACCGTGGCCGTTCAGAGGCTGGGGCATGGACATGATCGGCAAAATTAATCCTCCATCCAGCAAAGGCCACCAGTTTATTTTGGCCATCACGGACTACTTTACCAAGTGGGTAGAGGCAGTTCCCATGAAGTCGGTGGCATCCAAAGATGTTATCAATTTTGTCAAGGAGCATGTCATTCATAGGTTCGGGATCCCTCAGACCATTACAACAGATGGAGGCTCATTCTTTATTTCAGAAGAATTCAAGAAGTTCACCATTGACATGGGCATCAAGTTGATCAGGTCATCCCCATATTATGCCCAAGCAAATGGACAAGCTGAAGCTTCCAATCAGAGCCTCATCAAGTTGACCAAGAGAAAGATAGATGAATATCCTAGGCATTGGCACGAGGTCTTATCAGAGGCATTGTGGGCATACCGTATCTCTTGCCATGGAGCAACAAAAACTTCTCCTTATCACGTAGTGTATGGACAGGAGGCTGTTTTACCGTGGGAAATCACGGCCGGCTCGAGGCGTGTAGAGTTTCAGAATGACTTGATGGCTGAAGAGTATGCTAGTTTGATGAATGATAATATGGAGGACCTCACGGAGCTCAGGCTTTGGTCACTTGAAAAGATCAATGAAAATAAGGCTAAAGTAGCCCGCGCGTACAACAAGAAAGTCAAGCCGAAGCAATTCCGAGCTGGAGATCTAGTTTGGGAAGTGGTGCTACCATTGGGGACTAAAGAGTAGCGTATGGCAAGTGGTCTCCAAACTGGCATGGGCCCTATAGGGTTGACCAAGTTCTACCTGGGAATGCATATATGCTTGAAGAGTTAGATGGCATCAAGTTCCCGGTGGCGGTCAACGGTCAGCATCTCAAGAAATACTTCCCGAGCGTGTGGGATGGTGAGCACTAAAGCCGTTGCTATACATCAGGCTGTAAGCCGATATGATCAATGGGCCAAAATAGGAGAAAGCCAAGTCTGTGCGGAGAGGTATGAACCGACAAAACCCGATGGCTCGCACATACGAAGCTGGTGATATGTGCCAAGACAGGAACAAGGAAAGAAGGCCGACATGTGCAGTCGACCCAATATATAAAAGAAAAGAGGAGCACTTCATACCTAACATGTTAAGCCGATCGAATAGCCGATGTGTGACCATCGACTTTAGAGTTTAAATATATACATGCAGGTTCATCTGTTAGAAGTAAGCCTATTGAAGGAACTCGTTGATGGCAGCAACAGCCTCAAGATGGACATGGTCAGCTTCACCAATCACTGCTTCATCTTTCTTGTCCACTCCAGGCACCACCTGCTTACTCAAAGAGCTCAGCTCCGCAAGATCTACCTTCAATTGAGCGGTCAGGGCTTCTGCTTCCCGTTTGGAGCTGGCAATAAGGTCTTTTTCTTCTTGGATGCGCTGCACGGTGCCCCGAACCTTAGCCTTGATATCTTCTAATTCCTTCTCCAGAATATGAAGCCATTGTGAATGCAACAGATGTATCAGCCTTGGCATCCAGAACCACCTTCTTCTCGTTAAGTGACCGGCACCTCTCGGCAATGTTGGCCTTCAAGGGAGCTTGAGAGCGGCGGGTCACAATTCTATGATGAGCCTGTTCTACTCTTGCCTGAAAGCAAGGGAGGTGCCCGGTTGGCCAGAGCTTGATTTGAAGAGCTACAAGAAGTTGAGAGTTGATCTCCTCGAGAATCTGCCTTATTGCATTTGAGTCCTGGACCAAGGCGTCGATTGGAGCTGATAGAAAGTCCTTCACACGAAGGAGTTGACTCGCGACACTGGTCAAATCCGGTTGAGGATCGTCGGCTTCTAGTATGGCTGAATCGACAGATGCAGGATCAAACACAAGCAAATCTGAGAGGTTCAGGCCCTGAAAGAAGGCGTGTGAGTAGGGCAGCACAGGGAAAGATGTAAACAATCTGGAGATAAGACATACCTGTTCTGGAAGAGGAGTGACGATAGCTGATGGAGTACTGATCGGCTCCTGAGGATGCGTCTTTTCTGAAGGAGGAACGATGACAGCGGGTGAAGCGATGATCGGCTCTTGGGAATTTACCCTTTCAAAAGGAGGAGTGACAGCCGATGAAGCAGCGGTCGGCTCTTGCAGGCGTGCCCCTTTTGGAGGAAGGCTGACAGTCGACGAGGTGACAGCAGGCCCCTCCAGAGAGGACCAACATCCAGCGTGGCAGCGACTGGCTCCTGCAGACCTTAAAGGGTAACCAGGGCGCTGACTGGTGCCAGAAAATCTTCCGGAGCTTCTGGAGCTGAGTCTTTTTGGCAGGCGGGTTCCTTCCCACTAGAAATGTCCACAACAACGGACTGCAATAAAAGGAAGCAAAATCAAGTTAAAATGTACATGCACAAAGGATCAACTATGAGAGGGGTGATCCAAACCTGGCCAGCAATCGGAGCTTCTTGACTGGTAGAAGATGGCCCAGCTTCCTTTCGAATTTTCCTGACAAGCATCTTCCTCACCTTAGTACGGGCTCGGGGGGCAACAGCATCAGAAGACTGTTTCCATTTGGGGGTCAACTTCACGGTGTTGGGCTATATCCGCATGATGCCTTTTGAAGGGGGAGGTGTGTTTTTGCCAAAGAGAACCACAGGGGCAACTGGCAAGAACTGAAAGTTAGATCCATCATCATTCTTGGGATTCGGACCATCTTCTTGCTGCAAAAGGAGCAAATGGAATCAGAAAGGAATTCAGCAAAGTCAGAAGGAAGAACGATGGGCTGACAGTAATACCTCTTCCTCAGGAACTTCATACTCAGCATGAATCTGCTACGGCATCGGCCCCAAGGCTCTCCGGAAGACATGGGTCTTCCACATCGACCACCAGTTCTCGAAGTCAACGGTCGAAGAAGTGAACGCAAGGTCAACAGGGATTGGGATGAGAAGTTCTGAAAATAGGCTGTAGCATCGTTGGGTGGTGACAGCGTGTGACATCCAGGTAATAAGGGATATAGACACTAAACTCTAGTGTGAAATAGGCATGTTTGATATGGGTAGTACAAAGGGCTAGGGGTGTATTTGTAATTGCTATACAATATAGGCCTTTAAGTGTAAGATGGGTGGTTTGGAAGGTAGCCTTGCAACCTAGGAGAAATATAATATTAGGTGTTAAATTTATGTTATCATAAAGAAAATAAGCCTTTAAGTAAGAGTAGGGGCCTATTTGTAAATAACCATAAGCTATAGGGTCTTCTGTGCAAATAGTTGTGGAATAAAAGTAACTTTCATGTTTACTTGAGGGTCTATCTGTAAAATACTAGTCATCATGACATCTCATGAATATTTTCAAATATATCAAAAATTTGATCAAAATCTCTTTTGGTAAGGACAGAGGTAATTTAAATTCTACCTTGCTCAAAATTCAACATGTAATGTTGCAAACTTTAAGTTTTTGAACTTGAGCCTTAAAGCTAAGTTGTAGAACTTGCAAAACTCTACAACTTTCATTTTGGGCTTTTTCTCTGAAAACCCCTAGATCAGTGGGAAATTCTTCTTTTCTGGAAGGTCCCTCAAGTTTTTAGTTTTCGCAAAATAGTCCCCCGGACCTCCTCCCTCTCTTCTTCTTCCTCTGAACCCCTTCTGCCCTCTGACCATCTGCTCTGCTCCTCTGCTTCATGTTCTGCCGCCAGCACAGGACGCCTCCCCTGGCCGCCGCTCTGCCATCAACGCCGCCGTTCATCTTCTGCTCCCCTCTCCCCACGCGGCACCCTACCCCTGCCCACCGCCGTAGCCCCTCCCCGCTGTTCTCTCCTGCGCGCGCCACAGCTTCCTCCGGGCACTTGCCGGCCGCCACCGCATCATCACCGAAGAAAGCCCAGCACGGCGCTTTAACCTTCTATTTCTCACGCGCAACAACACCACCTTAACCTCTACGTCCCATTCCTCCAGAACTTTTGTCAATTCTCGAGCCCTCGACCCATATTCCACTGCCGCCTTTCTTCTCCCGCTCTGGCAACGCACGGCATTGCCGTGGGCAGCCACCACCAGGCATCTTCTGCCCCAACCAACCCCCGTGCAAGCTTCCCCGTTGCTCACTCGTAGTTGTCGACCCCCTGTTGCCCTCCAATTGTAGCCGGACTTCGTCTCCGACGAGCGCCGTCGTTGCCGCCTTCGGCCCCATCATGGGCAGCCCAATCCGAGCATCCCCACACCCCCACGACTCCCTAGCCAGCACCACATCATCACCCCGGAGCTCTACGACCACTTCGTGGAGTCTCTAGTGCCCTGCAACGTTCTCCCGACGCTCGCCGGCATTCATCCTCGCCGCCGCCACCGCTGTCCTCATCGATTGCCTCTGATCCGATGCATACACTCCCAATGGTTTGCGTCAACAGCTTCCCCACGACCCGCTGAAGCTAGTGCGCCACCCCTCCACCGACGCCGGTCATCGAAACCTTGCCGTCGACAGTGACCCTCCGCCGCCACCTCGGGTTCTCATCGGGATCTGCACTTCTAACCACTACGGTCCTCGACACATGGTGCGTTCAAACCGCCATGAGCTCATGAGTTTCTCCCCTCCCCTCGGACCTCGCCGCCGGTGACCTCCTCGCCAGAACACGGCCGTCCCCTCTCTGCCCTTCTTCTGTTGCCGGTCAAGGACCTCGGGTTAGAAGGACTAAAAACCCAAGGGGTTTTCTGCAAGGCCCGTGACTCAGTGAAATAGTGATGCTAAGGACCTCTGTGTAAATGTTTTTGTTATTTTATGTGATCTATGTAGTTAACTTGTAAAATTGATAGAAAATTGTAAGAAATTCCAAAAATTGTCAAACCCATTTTGTTAGAAACTAGATTTTAAACTCTACAACTTCTATTAAGTAAGTTTGGTATGAAACTAAATATTTTTGAATCTATTTTAAATCTAAGATAAGGGAGTTTAATATGCATAGCTCCTACATATTGACTTTGTTAATCCTGATTTTTGGTATACAATTCCTATAAGTTATATCTGAACTAGTGTAAGATTTTCAAACCTAATATAGTTTTGTAGCTTAAGTTCTTTTAAAATTTGGACATTTCAATTTGATTTATACTAGGATTAGTTAAACATGTCTATTAAAGCTTAATTAATTAGATCTCTTTGTCATAATCTAATAAATAGATAATTAATCTATGATTAAACTTTCAAGACTTTATAATTTTATTTACCTAAGATTTGAATCCAAATTGGGGTTTGAATCTAAACTTAAAATATTTTAATTTCTGTTTTCAGTAAATTCAATGCTAAAATCCTTTTTGTTTCACGAATTCTTAAATGTTACCTTTAATTGCAACTTGGTTATGAAATAAAACAAAAGAGTGTGCAGTCTTTAATTTTATATCTTCGCATATCATGTAGAACCGTTTACTCTCGCCGACGGTGACTACGAGCTAATCTCGGATCAAGCCATAGAAGTTTCCGAAGACCCCGAGAGCACCGTCGAAGGTCTAACTGAAGCTCCGAACCAAAGTTCGGCAAATCTTGACACTACTGCCCCCAACCCTACACAAGAAGGCAAGCCTCGGACATAACCCACTATTTTATTTACACTGCAACCTATATCTATTTACATATTTATATGCATTAAGTACTTAGGAATTGCTTGAAACTCTAGTTGCATAATTCCAGGAACCAATGTGTAGAACACTAGAACATGAGTTCGACTAGCTGCTATGCTAATAGGACTGGTAGAAGTCGGGTGATTTCCTGTCACTCGCGCGATATAGGAATTGTAATGCTTACATTCCTGTTATCACTATAAGGATGACGGACGGGAGTTCTGTAGGATATCATGGTTGAGATGATGCCCCGTCTGTGTTGGTAAACTTGATAAGGTCACAGCGTGTGGTAGTGCGGGTTAAGTGTTTGAAAGTACTAACCACATGCCGTGAAATATGGTAAGAGGTAAGCCTAGTAACCAATCGGCCCGAGGAGTGGACATACCTCCCACCACTCGTCTTGCTTCTTCTGGTTACTTAGTTCGACGTGTGGGAATACGTGTTGCAAGGGCAACTAGGAGTACGGACATGTAGTCGCGCTACAGGCGTACGTCCTGCACTTTGGAAGTGCGTATGGTCCTGCAGTCGCTTGTGGTGGACCTGTCCATGAGTCGGAATGAAAGGCAAACGGTTGCTTCGGAACAACCCTTTGGTGTTCCAAGCATGTGAGTTAGGTTTATCCTTGCAAGGTTGAATTCGATTCAGAATCATCCGCTTCTCACGAAGGTTGAGACTGCTTGATCCCTTTACCACATTGAGTAACAAGAGCAATCATATGATTATCAAAGATGATGTTTGACCAAAGATTATGCCATGCTTGCGTAGATATAGGTGCTCACTTAGAATGGATAATCAACTAGAACCTGAAAGCTAAAAGTTGAAAATAAGGATCTACTCTTTGACGCTTTTCAGCTGAAAACTAAACCCAGATCCATTACAAGCCTTCATAAGTCTAGCTACATGGCTATGTATACCATGAACGGGTAAGCCTTGCTGAGTATTAGAATACTCAGCCTTGCCTTGTAACTTTTGTTCAGGAAATCCTCCTAACGACTCAGCTCTGCCTGTACCGTGGCCCTATCCTCTGCCCGATGGTTGGACCATGGAGTGGGACCCGTCTCCGGCCAACGCAGACCCCTCCGAGTGATGTCATGCAAGGGCGAGCATGACATCTGCACTGACGACGTGTACAATGCCGTACTTTAAACTCCACTGCATGACCTGAAACTTATGTCTGTTTTGTAATAAGTTCCCCGGTTGGGAAAGTTATGTCACTTTTAAACACTCATGTAATATATCTGCCTGTGATGTAAAATGTGATGGCATTTGTATCTCTAGACTCGCCTTCGTGCGGGGTACCTTGTTTGATCCTGCATTCGGTGGTTTATCGGGATGTTACCCGACAGACCAAAGGATTATACCGTTTGAAGCACGTGGAAGCCCTCAAAAGCGGACTCGCGTACTTGAGCTGGTATAATTTAGGTCGGTTCTGCCACACAGCGTCAGATACGTTGGCTCTATTGGATGTCAAATGATGAACGAGGAAGTATGGAGGAACATGCCCAAGGCCAAATTGCCGGGCTGCTACAACCAGTTGATAGAACTCATATCCTGGTTTGATGATTCAATTGGAGGTACTCATGCCGACTGGGAGGAGGCAAGGGCGAATCATGATAGAATACAGGCGCCGAGTGTCAACATCATCGGCGAAGTCAGCCAACCTGAAGGTGGCCAGCTCTCGAAAATTTTAGACTCAGTGTAGGGGAGGAAGATTGGGTTGTCCAGGCGCTTATAGAAAATTCTAAACCACTGTGAAGCATCTGAAGGATTCAACTCGCCGCCAGGGAGGCTGTACAAGGTCTGACCGAAGCTAGTGCATCGGATCTGCCTCCCACTTTGGTCTGGGAAAGAATTATGGGCCAAAGAGGGGAAATTTGGGATGAAGCTTTGAAAGTAAAGGTGAGCCCACAACTGGATGAACTAGCAGGGACCACCTATTCTAAGTTTCTTCTGGGAAAGAAGGCTAAAAGACATCAGGTGAAGGTATCTGTAGATTTCTCCAAGGAATAATTTACCAAGGCCAACAGTGTGAACTTTGGCCAGCTCATACGCTAGAGGAAGATAATTCTTGGTTGGAGCAAGGGAAGGACCACAGAATAGGAAGTGTTCTAACTAAAGATTCAGGAAAGCTGTGTGTTCCTTCTCTGTCACAGGGCCTTTGGTTTTTAGGTGTTGATTCAAGTATGCACCCCAGTTCGTGCACTCTGATCTGGAAGACAACTTGAAAGGAACTTCAGACAGTCTGTAGGCAGAGGGATAGGTTAATGAGATGTCCAGACCAGTGATCATCATCACGTCCAGAAGGGTTGGAGTCATCGGTCCATGTCCAAAGAGGAAACAGTTTAAGGCATCAGACCAGAAGTAGCCGATGGTCTTCCGAAGGTTCTCATCCTTTTTAAGAGGGGATAGAGACAGGGACAGAGCATACGCTATCCCTATAGACTCCCATGTGGGCTGGTAGGTGTTCGCCACTCTGTTATACCAAGTCACCGAGCCCTCAGGAGGGTTCGGCTAGGCACGGAGGCTGTCAGTCCAGGAGTCTAGATCTATGTCCTGGCTCATGAATAAAAAATTCGATTGGCCTCACAAGAAATCAGATCTATGGGTTTCTTGTAAGAACGAGGCCCAAGATAGAAAGAATTGAAGGAAGAAGGATGAGGCAAAAGTATATCGGAAACCTGAAGGAGTCCATGAAAACCAAATAATCGAAGAAAGGGTCATTTAATGATGCAGGAAATCTCGTAATTGCTGCATTAAATTAGCGAAGGTCGGAGTCTTACCTTCAGACCAAAGACATTCGCGTCGGTGTTCGAAGACTCCGCAATTGAAAACCCTGATGAAGATCGAGGACTTGGGGGATAGATCTAGGGTTGGCGGCGCAAGATTGAGTTCGTGTTTTGATCCTCAGGTGCGAGTTTCGTGGTTAGGGTTTATGAGCAAAGGGTTTTTGGAGAACAACTTGGATTCAGGGAATCTTTAGAGATCTATTTTGGGGAAGGATCTAGATTTAAGCAGAAAATGAAATGAATTGAAGAACTGGTTTGAATTCGAATCGGCATATTTTGAGGAAAGGGACCGATGCGTTGCCATCGGCTCTTAACGGATCGGCTTTTAAACAAGTTGCGGTGGAAAAAGAAGATCTTATTTACAATAGGGATAAGTACAAAAGGGGAGCCGATTGCTCCTAGAGCCGATCTATCGGCTTAGTGATACCGTTTGCCACCAGTAGACGCCGGAGGTCTTACGGCGCTTGGTTGGTGGAGCTGTGATGGCGTCGCTATCGCCGCTGCTGCCGGCGTTGTCGCTACCATCATCTTTGCTGCTGCCACTGGTGAAGCCACTGTTGCCTTCAGTTTCTTCATCGTCATCGACGTCATCTTCCGATGATCCACCAAGGAGGAAGTTTCCTGCTACTGAATCCTCCTCGGATGAGGAGGAATCGGCTTCTCCTTCTGAAGAGGAGGGAAAATCCTCCTCCCAGGATGCATCGTCTTCATCATCTTCCTCCAGCTCATCACCAAGGAGTAGGAGGGGGTCTTCGCCGTTGGTCAGGGACTCGTCATCTTCTGACCAAGATTGGAAGTCCCATTCCTCTGCGTCCCAATGCAGGGGTGCAAGGATTTCGTAGGCAGCTATAGGGTCATATTCTGGAGTAGGCTCTCGAGTGGATTCAGATTCGAAGGAGATGGCGGAAGAAGTAGAGGAAGAGGAAGAAGCCATTACGAGGAGAGGAAAATTGAATCAGGTATGGTTGCTAATGGCTGAAGAGAGAAGACGATTAAAAGAAAGTTACCGGGGGTAGGTTTATAAAGACAAAGTGGAAGATGAATCGGCACCATAGTGGTTTCCAAGGAGCCTGAGGCAGAGCAGTCACATCCCCTGGAAGTTGAAGAGGCACGCCTGTACGGATTTTGGAAGTCGAAGTGGCAGGGTGATTAAAAGAAAAATTGTTTCGGAATAATTATTGCCGAAACCAGGGGGCATGTGTTATCGCCATAATTCATGCGGGCCAGAAAGGTTGGCCGAGGAGCAAGATGGGCTTGAAAGATGGTCATAATGGGCTTGCGGATCGAACCTTATGCAGGTGTTTGGGGCCAAGGTCGGCCGTGTATCTAGGTAGGCATGTGTGTTTAAACAGTTTAGATAGACATAGTTAAGATTTGTGTCATATTTAGTTAGGATTGGTTAGGAAAGGCAAGTCTACGGACTATAAATATGTACCCTGGATAAACGATAAGGGAATCAGAATCAATCATTCACCAACAACTCTCGGCGCATCGCCACCCCTGTTCTAGGGTTTCTCAGGTAAGCGTCATGCGGCCCTGATCACGCCTTGCGTGATCGGGGTGGCATCATTCTTGCTTATTTACCTTTTGTGTTTCTCGTTCTGAAGCGTTGTTGATGGCGAGTAACACTAGCTATCTTAGCATTTATAAAGTAGCATCGGCTCTTCCATGCATTAATTGTGCATTGCTTGTTACTTGTAAACGTTCGGCTGCCCCTGCATTCGATCTCGGGTGTAAGGGCAGCATCTTGCTCTGTTTTTGTTTAGTAGATCCAGTCTATTATGGTTAGTCTTTGTTTATTGAAGATTTAGTTTAATATCTGCGTGATTAGACCCTTCAAACGGATTGAATGTTACGGCGGTATTTTGGGTACTTTGTAGCAGCTTAAAAAGGGATTGTTCCGGGAATCGGCTTTCGGTTGGTTTTTAGGCCTCTATTTAAGTTGTTGTCTTAGTACCTCCTGTATTTGTTAGGCTCAATTACGTGTAGAATGTTCCGATTACGTAGTGAAAGCTTTAAGCTTTATAGATTGGATTAGCTTGATGTTCATGGAGCAAGATTCATATCACTGTTGGATATATTTGTTATACTTATAGATCCGATCCGGTACTGAACACAATCGGCTCTTTATAGCTGATACCGGGAATCATCCGATGAGCCGATCACGGCTGGGACTAATATTTATACGTGTCTGTGTATGTAGGAAACTAATATATAACACCTTCCTAATTATGTACAAGGTCAGGTGGCACGCCTAGCGACCTAGAAGCCAGGACGTGTGCCGGATCTTGGGCCGTTGACCGAGGGACCGGAGCCCATCAGCAGTCCCGGGAGCCTCCGGCTCCTCGTTGCCTGTCGCTGCTCGCCGGTGGGTTTTGATCGACAACAAAGATAAAGGCACATATATAAACAAAAATAATATTTACACGTATTTCAAACTTTGCTCTACAATAGCTTGCTATTTTTTTATACAGCTCTAGGTAAAACACCACAAGGTCCCTCGGCTAAAAAATACTAAAAGATGTTATTGTTATGAATTTCATATGTTGGGAGTACGGATGGTATTCTAGTCCTTGAGATATGAAAATGTATTAAATTGAAAGTATCTTTCTAAAAAGGTTATGATTTTATTTATCATCGCACAAAATTCAAATTTATACTCAACTTGTATGAGAAGAAGCTGGGACAAATTTCGTTAGGGGGGTGGATAATTGATGTGGTTTAAGTAGTTTACTAGCTGTCAATTTTGTAACCAAGAATTGATGTAATTGATAGGTTATGTCACACCAGGTTTCTAAAGAGAAACCAAATGCTAACTGTATGTATGCTAGGATCAAATTCTATACACGTAGCAACATCATAAGTAAAAAATCAGCAACAATATCATAAAAAAGAGATTTATAACAACTTAAAATCTATGAGAGATACATACCTTATCCTGAAAATTAAGGCTACACACTTAACAAAAAGTCGACTAGGGGTTGCATACGCCTATGACTCAGCATTACCGTCAGAAACTTCACAATATCTTTCTCTTCTAAGCAGCGTTTAAAGCAAGTATGAGTATAGTAATGCCTTCTACTCAACAAGTGTAGAAATAATATAACATGAAAGGCCAAAAATAAGGAAAGACTGATCGGTCAACTGCGATAAGAAATTTAGTTGATTAAGTTTTATTAGCATCCAACTACTAAGGTATAAGTATATTCCAACCCACATTAACCAAAATAGATAACAGAAGCACAAAAAATAACCATAAGCATGACGACGTTCAGTATAGGCGATTTGGTCCTACGCCGCATCCAAGACGAGTCCGGCTTACACAAGCTCAACTCGAGATGGGAAGGACCGTTCGTTGTCAAGTAGATTACAAGACTGGGGTCTTATCATCTACAATACCCCGAGGGCCAAGACGTCCCAAATTCTTGGAACGTTCAGAACCTGCGCAAGTTTTACCCATAAAGACGACGTGCAGGGACACCTGTTCTCCGAGCACCTAGATGTTTTTCTTCCAAATTCAATTTGGAGGCTATGTGCCACAGAATTCAAAATGTAAATTTTCTGTCAAGATAAGGAGGCTACAGCCACGTTCATGTTCTATATGACTCGACTTCTTGCCATGAGCATGACAGTCGTTGCGATGACAATCTCATTTTTCCTAATAGGTCAGTTCCGCTCGATCGGATTATATCTGACTTGTTGGACGGGCTCACAGGAGGAGCTATATCGACTACTCCCAGAGTCGCTGCACTCGGGGTAGTTGTGACTTCTTGCAATGAGCTTTGATGGTCGTTAAATGCGGAGGCTACAGCCACGTTCATGTTCTATATGGCCTGACTTCTTGCCATGAGCTTTGACAGTCGTTGCGATGATGATCGCGTTTTTTCCTAACAGGTTAGATTCGCCCTATCAGATTCTATCTAACTTGTTGGACAGGCTCACATGAGGAGCTATATCGACTACTCCCAGAGTTGCTGCACTCGGGGTAGTTTCGACTTCTTGCCATGAGCATCACAGCCGTTGCGATGATGATCATTTTCATCCTAACTGGTTAGATCCGCTCGATCGGATTATATCTAACTTGTTGGATGGGTTCCTATGAGGAGCTATTTCAACTACTTCCAGGGTCGTTGCATCCAGGGTAGTGTCTACTACTCAGCCTATGAACATGAATGACAATCCAGAAGTCACAAGGCAAATACAAGTAGAGACATCAATGACAGATATATACAAGGAGAAGAGTACTTGTTTTTACAATATCTCAATCCTGTATTACACTTTCCACTATTTTTTCCGCTACAGGTCAGGCTTCTAGGAGGTACTCACTGAATTGCTCTTCGGAGCACTCTGCAGCCACACCCTATGCGAATACTTCTAGTCGAGCCTCGAGCCAAAAGGATTTTACAAAACTAAGCGTATGGCTGACACACGTGATGGGGGCTTCGGTTAGGAAGCTGAGGACTTTTTGCGGTGCTCCGAGGAGTCGCTCCAGCAGGGATCGCCTGTCTGCTTCGTCGCCTTCTTGTGGATTAACCATCTCCACAAGCTGTTGTGCGGCCCCCTTAAGGTCCTCCAACTCCTTCTAGCGCTGCTCCAGCTCCTTCTGGCGTTGCTCCTTTTCTTCGCCTAGCATCTTGATCTGCTGAAGGCAATCGATGAACTGCTATTCGGTGTCCGCGATCACCTTCTACAGCCTCTCGACGTCATCTGTACGGCGATACAACATATTCTTCACGTTAGTAAGCAACTCTTCTTTATATGTTAAGATTTTCCTAAGCTCTACGGTGAAGACAGTTTTCAACACTCAATTCAAATTGTTAAGAGAAAGTACTCGAGGGAAGAAAGGGCTTGCCTTGGTGCGCCTTTTTCTGCTCTTTGAGTTGTTCCTGGAGCTTGGAGTTGGCCTTCTCAAGGTTGTGGAGATCATTCTTGAGGAGCCATGTTTCTCGCGTTCGCTCCAGCTTCAGCTTGTCGAGCTCTCTCTGAAGATATATGTTCTTCTGCTGTTCTTCTGATATGCGTCGATCTTTTGCTTGGAGTTCCTAGAGACCACTCACCACTGCTTTCAGCTTTTTGGATTTTTATTGGGAGAGTTTGGCCACATCCTGCATAAGGGGAAGGATTAAGACAAGCAACTCAACAGAGTTTAATGGCAGAAGAGTAATCATGCCTTACCACAGTATATTGGTACATCTCCTTGGAGATCTTCTGGAAGTATCGCATGTTGTTGACCGTCAGGAATGGATCATCCACTAGATCTGTGGTGATGATGTTCTGGTATCCACTCCCGGACACCAGCAGATCTTTAGGGTTTCTTGTGGTACCTGTAGCTTCTTCTATTCTTGGTTGTGGGGCACCTGCAAGTCAAGACACATTCAGTACATGAAGTTTATGGTCTAAGAAGTTAGCCATGGGAGGTCAGACACTTACTTGTGCCATCTGCAGGAGTGGCATCAGTGGCCTCTACTTGTTCTTCACCACCGGCGTCGGCTTCGGGTTGCTGGGGCTCGGGGGGTGGTGAGTCGGGCAGTGTTGTGTCCTCCTTGGGGGCTGGCGGCTCGGGGGCTGGAGTAGCCGAGACAGGCTTTGGCTTAAACCTCAGGGCAGACAGAGACCTAATGAAGCAGAGTTAGTTTTATCACTAAACAAGTCGAAAAGAATAGGTCATGCATTATGCAAAAAGGATCTGCACTTACAGCGAAGATTTCTTTATGACAGATTTCTTTAGTCTCAGGGTCCGTGGTCTTATAACCATGGTACTTGTTGCTGGTGGCGGGTTCACACCAGCTAATTGCGAGGTGCCCGCCACGGCAATGGTCACCATCTTTGCTGAGGCAGTCGAAGGGTCCGTTCCAGCAGTTTCTGCGGCGCCACCTGCTGGAACATCTTCCCCGGCGAATTCAGTTCCGGCCACCTTTTGGCGCTTGGGGTCGGGTGGAGAAGCCGAGGGACTGCAAAATAGACAATGTCAGTATGCAACAACTTCGATATGTGACAAATTTACAGGACAACAACTTCATACCTGGGGGGTTCGACTACATGCGCTTTACATTTGCGCACTACCCGACGACCCTGAGGGACCACTGGTAAGGCTTCGGCCAACTCCACGGATGATCCGGGGCAGTTGTCTTTCTTCGCCTTCCCTTCGGTTCCCCTTTCTGCTGGGGGGGGGCTCCCGCTTTTGGTTGTTTCGCCGCTGGGCAGAGCCTCGGCTGCTTGAGTTTTTTTCGCTTCAGTCCCGGTGCTGGGAAGAAGGTGGTCTGGTCGGGGGATATCGGGTTGTGGTGGATAGCTCCGGTACAACTCCGTGTGAGCGGTTGCAGAATAGCAGAACTTATTCCAAAAGTAGTCGAATACTTACCGGTTTTTGAGGATTTTGCGTAGAAAACAGCTCCAGGACGTAGGGATTTGCGTTCACGTCCAGCAGCACTCGCTTGACCCAGATGAGCGCGGCATCATCAGTCAGCTCCTTTGCGCACATCCGAGATGGATATTCAGCACCTATGTACTCGAAGCCTAGTGTATGGCGCTGTTGGATTGCTGGATCCGGTGTTTGAAGAAGGAAAACATCACGGACGCGCCGGTCACTCCTATTTCCTTATGGGCTGCTATGATGGCTAGCAACTCGTCGACTTGATCCATGTCCCCTCTGGAGAGTTCGGTGTTCCACTCTAGCCTCATGACAGGGGGTTTTCCGGATCTTTCAGGAAGTTGGGGAACATGGTTTCCGATGTAGAACCAATGGTTTTTCCATTCAGGAATGTTGGAGGGGAATTTGTAGGAAAGGTATCTATCGCCAGCTTATTGTCTAAGCTGGATGCCAACGCCCCCTACAACAAATGGATTTTTGGAGGTGGGTTGCGGCTCTATCCGGAAAAGAAAGCGGAAAAGATCCCAATGGGGTTCAATTCTAAGGAAAGCTTCGCAAAAATGGATGAAGATAGCAATGTGGCAGATTGAATTCGGGTTGAGGCGGTGGAGCTCAAGCCCGTAGAAGTAAAGAAGGCCCCGGAAGAAAGAGCAACAGGGGAGAGCCAAACCCCATTCAGAAAAATGGTAAAATGAGACGATTTCGTCTACATTTTCCATTGGAAGAAGTTCACGAAAAGAGGGGCGCCAGTTGACAAGACTTTTCTCCTGAAGCAAACCTTCGGAAATAAGATTCAGGAGTTCGTTGTTGGAGCACTTACTGTAAGTCCACTCCCCAGATGGCGGCTGCGACTCCTTCCCCTTCCCATTCTTCTCGCTGGATCTCTTGGGTGCCATTTCCAGATCCATTTGCCATGAGTAGCTCGGGGGCTGCAGAGAAAGGGGTGGAGAGATTTGGCTAGTTTTTTTCTTCTCAAAGGGGATGAAGGTGAAGCGCAGATCTGATTGGCGATTCGGAAATTTCTTGGCGGATTCAAGATTGGAAGCACGGATTTTACCCGGAGTTACCGCGGGGTTAAATAACCAGTGGCCGGATACAGGTTTACTGTTTCAAAGTTGAAGAGTCGTCTCAGGGAATATTCGGAAGATGAGGGGTCGTTTGATGGATTTTTTAGATAAAATATTTGATTAATCATTTTTTTAGGGTTAATTGTCCCAAAAAATGGATTTTTCGAATTCCAAATCTAACTTCCATCATCTGCACCATCTCACCAATTATTTATCATGGGAACATTTTTTCACTGCATGCCACGACCTTTGGATCCTTGTTTCCAAATCTGGGAGATTTGGATTCAAGGCTCGGGGGTTGCGGGATACGTGCCATCAACTACTTATTTTTCGAATTTATTCGAAAAGTAAGAAAGGAAGATTCAAGACTAATGTGACCCTCAGCCTGATTCTTCGATTCAACCTAAGGCTCAGGGCTACTCCATATGGAGTGCGATTTTTCAATCGCACACCATACCAAAGAAATAATTCGGGGCATGAGCACCTCATAGCTTCGATGCAGCCAAGAAAGTACTCGAAGAAGAACTTCAAGATGGAGCTTCAAAAGAAGCCGAAGACTACTTCGAAAGTACTCGAGGAGCCTGCAGTACTCAGCTACGAAGAGCTCGGGGGCTTGTCAGACCCGGGACTATGGGACTGTGTACATAACATAGTTCATACATGATTAGTGGATAGGACATGTCCTATACATTATCTATGTTGTACTCTACTCGCATGTGAAGTAGGACTAGCCGGTACAGAAGGAAACTACTCGAGTTGTACTCGAGTATGATTCCTAGACTAGTGTCGAACTAGGATTCACGTAACCCTATCCTCCCGGATATATAAGGGCGGGCAGGGACCCCCTCAAAACATCAATCAACACCCAAGGTAATACAAATCACCATACAGGACATAGGGTATTATGCACATCATGGCCCAAACTTGTCTAAACCTTGTGTTGCTTGCACCTTCGAGTTCCTGATCTCAGCGGCACCCTACCTAAAACTTACCACCTCAGGCATACCCCTCGGTGGGCAGGCGGTAAGACACCAACAAAATCTATTAAGAACTTAGTAAGAGATCGGATGATGCAGCCTTACAAGATCCTATTAGAAGTCGATAACTTATGAGATCTAATAAAGCGGACAAGAGATCAAGATGATGCAGCCTTGCAAGATCTAAAAGAGCTCGATAAATTGGTGGATAAACTAGACGAAGCTACATTGATGCGCCAGTAATTAAAGCCTAGAAGATGCAATAGAACACAACTTATAAGCAAACTGGAGATTGAAACGATGCATCCCTGTTCACCGAAGAAGTCGTCGAAAACCTACTGCTACACGTACTCATAGGGTTTTGGCGAAGTGCTGAGAAAAGTTGTATTGATTGATGGTTCTTCTTACAGACCCTGACTGCTGCTATTTATACTCTGAAACTAAAGACTTCTAATCAATTATGATCTATTACAATCTTGACTTAAAAAATAAACTACTACTATATCTCTAAGATTGTAACACCCTAATGTAAATTTCCTACTTTATACTAAATTTAATTGGCTTTAATAAAGTTTTTAAGGTTTTTCTTTATTTAGCTTGCATATAATTATAATTTATTTCACAAAGAATTAAAATTTTATTTTAGCTCAACATGTTTGTACAATCATGCTAGTGCATAAATTTTTATTTGGTTGAGTGCATAGGAGTTTGAGTTCGAATTTGATTTGAATTCAAATAGATTTGATTTGGTTTGAAAGAGAAAGGAGAAAAGAAACCAGAAAAATAGGAAACCCCAAATCAGCCCAGCTGGCCCTGCAGCCCAACCCGCAGCCTCCTTCTTTTCCCCCACTCGCGCGGCCCACTTCTCTCCTTTCCCCGCTCGGCCCAGCAGCACCCAAGCTCCTCTCTCTTCCTCTGACTGCTCGGCCCCACCTGTTGGTCCCCTTCTTCTTCCTCCTTCCTCCCCAATGCCGCGCGCAACAACCGGAGGATTCCCCCCCCCCCCAGCGATCCTCGTCGGCCTTCCCTGAGCGCGCCCCCGTGATCCCCAGCTTCTCTCTTTAAACCGCCCCGCACCCCCTGGAACCCTAACCCTAAACCCCGCGGCCGCCACCGAACCCTAGTGCCACCGCCACCTTGCTCCGCCGCGCAAAGCTCCCTGCACCACCGCGGACCCGCCGCCCCGCTGCACCTCCGTCCCTGCCAACCCCCGCAATAGCTCTACCTCGGTGACAGGAAGCTTCCCGAGGCCTTCACCCGCGACCCCGGCCCATGCAACGGTCGGAATTGCACCAGACGTTGTCCCCGGTGAGTAGCTCTGCCACCGCAATTCCATGCTGTCGACGTGTTTCGGTCCTTCCTGACCCCTGCCACACATCCGCAGGAGTACCTTGAGCCTGACTGTGGAATCCCGGTGCCCGGTGCAAGCCTGCATCGACCCCGTCACCGAGCTCCTCACCGACCCGTCGCCGGATCTCGTCGTCGACCACCCTGCACGGCACTCCAGCCCGGACCAAGCCCTCAGTGAGCATCCACACCCCACCCTATCCTTCTGCGCTAGATACCTTGGCACATAGGCCGCTCCCCAGACCAGAACACCGCACGCCAGCGAGCGCCGCCATGCGGTCCCCCCCCCCGTTGTGCGCGCAGCCCAGAGCGCCCCTGAGGCCTGCAAGTGCCCTAGGCAAGTATAACATGAACATCCTATCACTTTTAAATATAATTTCATACTGCATTTTAACACTGCGTGCCTATAAAGATTTCCTAGCCACTTTTATCCTTTATATATAAATACTGTGACAGTTCAAGTACCTGTAAGCTAAGCATATAATTTGTTAGTGTGAAGTATGTGCTTGTTAGTGTAAAGCTTGTGTGTGTTTGTGTGAAGCTTTTGGAAATTTAAAGTGCAAGTAAAAAGGGTATTTTTGTAATTACAGAAAAACCTAGGGTTGTTTTTGCAAAATATAATTGGATAGGGGGTATCTTCAAAATAAGTGAAGGGTGGTTTCGCAAACATGTTTTTCTTACTTTATCCCCGGTATAAAAATATATATTTATTCAAAAGTTTCATTTGAAATGCATGTGTTGAATTGTATAAAAATTTGGGTAAAGTTGTGAAAATAAGGGTATTTATGTAATTTTATAAAAGTACAAGTCCTTTTATGCAAGTATTTGATTTATAAAAGTAACTTTCAAAGTTACTCAGGGCTAAAGTGTAAAAGGTGCAAGTCATCATGACATGTGTATCTAATCATTATGACGTGTCTATCCCGTCATCATGACGTGTCATCAATGCTTGCATTTAGATCCTGAAATTTTATGAATTACACTCTTAGGATAAAAGTAATTCAAATCCAACCTTTGTTCAAAATTTCACGTGTAAAGATATAAATTTTTAGTTTTTGAACTTGAGCCCTAAAGCAATGTTGTAGAGTTTGAAAAACTCTTCAACTCTCGTTTTGGGCATTTCTTCATTAGGGTTTTAGATTAATGAGAAATTATGCTTTACAGAAAGGTCCCTGTGATTTTCTAATTTTACGCACAAGTCCTTGGGGGAATTCTATTCCTCCTTCTCCTCTGTTTCTTATCTCCCTGGCGCCTTCTTTCTTTTCCCACCGTCGGCATCTTCCTCTCTCTTATCTCCGCCCCGGCCACTCCTTTTTCTCCTCCACGCGGCTCGGCCGGAGCGGCTGCAGCAGGCGCTGGCGCAGGGTGGAGCGGCTGGTGGCGGCGGCTGGACGGAGCGCTCTGGTAGCGCACGTGAGCCGAGCGGGCGGCTGCAAGTGTGGAGGTGGACGCGGCTCGGGCAGTGCGGGCCGGGCGCAGGCGCAGCGCGGTGCGGGCCATGGCGCGGCGGCTCAGGCGCGGCGCGAGCAGGCGCCGAAGCTGGCGTGCGGTTGGGCGCGGCACAGGGCGTTCGGGCGCGGCTCCAGGCGGCGGAGCGGCTGGCGGCTTCGGGCAGAGTGGGCGGCGCTGGAGAGCGCGCGCGGCGCGGGTGGCTCGCGGCGCGGGCGTGCGAGCCCGGGAGCGCGCTGGCTCAGGCGGCAGACGACGCGGGCGGTGCAGGAGCTCGCTGGCGCAGGCGGCAGGTGACGCGGGCGGCCCAGGAGCGCGCTGGGCGAGCGGGCGTTGGGCGGCGCGTGAGCGGCTCGCTGGCAGCACAGGCACGCGTGAGCAAGCGAGTGGCGCGGGCGGCGCGCGGGCGCGGCGTGCAGATGCGCGGGAGCGATGCGGCAAGGTCGGGGCGAGCGTGGGTCCGGCAACAGGAGGAAGAGGAGTAACTGTGCAAAGCGACGATGTGCAGGGCGGCGGCGTGCAGCGCATGGCGGTGTCCCCGCTGAGCGAGCTCAGGCCGCGACCGAGTTGGTGTGCTGGAAGGTCGCGCGCGGTGCGGGAGGAGCTGCAGTGTGGCGGCTACAGGCGGATCCGGACGGGAACAGTAGAGCCATGTGTGGAGGATGTCGGAGGCCGTTGAGGAGAAAGCAGCGAACGAGATCAGGCGGCACTGCGAACTGCTCGTGGAGGATTTGGAGGTGGCCAGGTGCGAGCAGACCATGGCCCTCGCGGAGGCAGAGGGGGCGAGTGTGGCATGGCGAAGCGAAGGCGAAGGTCCGGACGAATTTGGACTGGAGCATCCGCAAGTGTGGAGCGGAAGCGTTCTGCCGGCGGTGGTGGTAGGCCGATTCGGATGCGTCGCAGCAGGCGGAAAGGGCAGCAGAGCTACACCTTGTGCGAGCGAGAGTGGCGCACAGGGGCTGTGGCCAGGCACGGCGGCCCTGCAAGTAACTGTGCGGGCATGCCGGATGTGTTTCTGCAGTGCATGTGCGAGCAGAGGGGGCTCAGCCCCTGAGCCAGAGAACCCTGAGGTTCGCGGAGGAGTTGGCATAGCGAACCAATCCGGCTCCATCGTTTCGTCCCATAAGTTCACGACATCCAGCAGCTCCTATTCCTCGTCGATCGCCGAGCAAGACCACAACACCTCGAAGAAACTCCTGGACCCCATCGAGCCTCTTTGATCCCTGTATGCCGGAACATCATCGCCATGGCAAAGCCAACCGCCATCACCACAGGTCACCGTGAGGAATACCCCTCCGGTCATTCTCCACCCACTACAAGCCCCTGGCAAGCTTCTTCGTCACCCACGGAACCTCGTCACCGTCGAGCTCTTCTCATCGCTGATCTTGTTCGCCACGGGAATTCACTTTCCACCCGTTCTCTTTCATAACCAAGGCTACCCCAAGGTTTGCCCTGACTCATTTAAATCTTCCTAATGCCAGCAACCCCTTTGCCGGAACATCGTCGTTATCTTTCTATTCTTTGTTTTCCCCGACCAGGGACTTAATTGCCTCGATTCAGAAGGTTCTAGGGTGTTCTCTATAAAATTTCTAGAGCTTTCTTTATTTCAAATCAGTGGACTTCTAAATTTCTTAGAATTTGTAAGAAGTTCATAAATATACAAAACCAGTTTTGTTTGAAACCCTAGGTCAAAATCTACAAGTCTTATGTTGTGATCTTGAGTTGGAAGTCTTTGATTGTGATCTAGGTTAAATATTAGGAAAAGAGTGTTTTAATTGTACCTTATGTTATATGCATGTGTTATAGTTAAAAGATAAATCATAGGATATATGTCTTAGGTAGAGATGTGTGATATCTAGTTAGTTCTTTCACACGAGTGCTCATGTCCCTGCCATCAGGACTTTATCCTTGTCTTGATTGTAGTCTCCTTAAGGTCCTTTTCATATAAGGATCCTTATTAGTCCATGTGTATCCGCTGCTTAGCCAATACATCTCCGCAGCTATGCTTTAGCGTCGGCGATCAGCTCAGCTGCTAAGCATCCATTTTCTTTGAGTTTATGATGTTTCTGTGTAACAGCTGTCAGCCGATGCATTTTTTTGATATACTTCTACCATCGGCTGATTAGCCTATACAGTGTTATCCTTCTAATTTCGGCTATTGCCGATGCAATTCTTTTGTTCTGTCCTACATCGACTGCACATAGTCGATGCATTGGAGATGCACACACGATCTTAAGGTTCTTGCTATCGGCTGATCTAAGCTGATTTTGGTTGTCTTCCATATCGGTCAAACATGGCCGATCAATCCTTAGTTTTCCTATCCTTATCCACACACTTCTATCAGCCGATTTATCGACTGAGAGATCGGCTATATATCTATCAGTCACATACCCTCAAACACACTCCAATCGGCAAGATCCTTCCTTGTTCTATCCTTGTAACACTATACCTTTAATATTCCTATCTCTATCGGCCGTTTTAACCGTTGGTGAAACCAAACCGGTTAATCTCTTCTACTCATATACAGAAACTACTCATGCTGATTTCTCTTCTAAACAGAAATCAGCAGATCTCCTAAACTGTATAGAGAACTCCCTTCTTTACCAATTCTATCAGCTGAACCCCTATTGCTTCCAATCAGCTTTGTTGTAATCTTCAACAAATAGCCGATCTTACTTAGTTGTTCCCCTAAAGCTCTGTCTAAGTTTAGTTTCGGATCTTTTTGGTTGTTATGTGAGTAATATATCAAATGAGTGTTGAATTGCAACTTTATCATGAATTAAGATAGTTTTATGTGCACACTTTGAATGTAATGTTGTATTGCATGTAGATACGACTACTTCCGCAAACAGTACCTACGAGATCTTCCAGGAGTCTGCGGAGGATTTTTCTGAAGACTAAGTGAACGTCACCAAGGGATTATCAGAAGCCCCAAACCAAAGTTCGGAAGATAATGATACTAACATCTCTGACTTCGGCCCCACCAGTAAAGGCAAGCCCCGGACATAACCCACTATTTTAATTACACTGCAATCTATATCTATTTATGTAATTCTATGCATTAAGTTCTTAAGAATTGCTTGGAACCCTAGTTGCATAATTCCAGGAACCAATGTACTGAACACTAGAACTTGAGTCCGACTAGCTGGTATGCTAATAGGACCGGTAGAAGTCGGGTGATTTCCTGTCACTCGTGCGATATAGGAGTTGTAATGTTCACATTCCTGTTACCACGATAAGGATGATGGACGGGAGTTTTGTGAGGTATCATGGTTAAGATGATACCCCGTCTGTGTTGTTAAATTTGATAAGGTCGCAGTGTGTGGTAGTGTGGGTTAAGCGTTTGAAAGTACTAACCACATGCCATGAGTTTTGGGTAAGCGGCAAGCCTAGTAACCAATCGGCCCAAGGAGTGGACATACCTCCCACCACTCGTATTTGCTTCTTCTGGTTACTTGATTCGACGTGTAGGAATACGTATTGCAAGGGCAACCAGGAGTACGGACATGTAGTCGCGCTACAGGCGTACGTCCTGCACTTTGGAAGTGCGTATGGTCCTGCAGTCGCTTGTGGTGGACCTGTCCATGAGTCAGAATGAAAGGCAAACGGTTGCTTCGGAATGACCCTTTGGTGTTCCAAGCGTGTGAGTTAGGTTTATCCTTGCAAGGTTGGAAATTCGATTCAGAATCGTCCGTTTCTCGCGGAGATTGAGACTGCTTGATCCCTTTACCACATAGAGTAACAAGAGCAACTTTGTGATTATCAAAGATGATGTTTGGCTAAAGATTCTATCATGCTTGAATAGCTATAGTTGCTTACCTAGAATGGATAGTCAACTAGAACCTGAAAGCTAAAAGTTGAAATTAAGGATCTACTCTTTGTTGCTTTTCAGCTAAAACTAAATCCAGAACCTTTATAAGACTTCCATAAGTCTAGTTACATGGCTAAGTATACCATGAGACGGGTAAGCCTTGCTGAGTATTAGTATACTCAGTCTTGCTAGTTACTTGTTTTTTAGGTAAAGTCTTTGAAGACCCTAATCTTCCCCTGTCTTGGCCCTGTGCTCTTCTAGAAGGATGGTCCGTGGGATAGGATCCGTCCCCGATCAATACTGATGATACCGAGTGATGTCGTGCTCGGGCTTAGCATGACATCCGTCTTGACAACGTGTTGTAAATCATCACGTATGTTTTCCACTGCCAAAAACCATAACTTTAACAGTTTGTAATGTTTTCTCTAAATTTGGTACTTCGTACTACTTCTGGAAACTCTTGTAATGTAATTCTTTGTGATGTAAAATATGATGGTGACTGTATCTCTGGACTCACCTTCGTGTGAGGTAACCTTATTTGATCCTGTGTATCGGTGGTTTATCGGGACGCTACCCGACAGGCCAAGGGATTATACCGTTTGAAGTACGTTGGAGCCCTCTGGAGTGCACTCGCGTACTTGAGCTGGTATAGTTCAGGTTGTTTTTGCCACAGCTGGTATTAGAGCTATAAGGTTACTCTGGAGATACATTTTACCTTAAAAATGCTTTCAGTATAAAAGTTTGACCAACAAAATATTTGGCAAAGTCGCGTTGGATTCGTTAAGGATTGTGCTTAGTACGTAAAGCCCAGATCCTCCGTCTGATTAGTGGGGTTTATCTTTGGTGGTTTGGCTTGGATTTCGGTAGACTCATGAGTAATTTTAATTAATTATTCAGTAACTTGGGTTATGGTAATTCATCCACTTGTAGTAAATAGCTTTAATAAAATTTGCCCAGATTAAAAGCTAACGCAGTTGAGTCAGCTAACTGTAGAGCCTCATAGTTTGTGCTATACTTGTTGAGTACAAGTTGTGTACTCACACTTGCCTTCTCTACTCTTTTGTTCTCTTTGGGATATCTTCGACTGCTGCTCAGTACCAGGCGACATGGAGGACTACATCAGCGGACTCGATGATTTCTAGGCGTTTGTCTCCTAGCCGACATCCCTGTGGCGCTGTTCTTCATGTATTCACTTTACGCTTCCACACTCCTTGAACCGATTCTTGATTCGGTTGTGATAAAGAATTCATTTACAATTTATACGCTTTTATTTCGTGATATGTGTTGTGATATCTTGATAATTCTGATGTATATATGCGTGATTTGATCCTGGCACATATATGATTGCTCGGTTTATGTCCTTGTAAATCGGGTGTGACAAAGATTCTATAGGGAAATCGGACTCTCGTGAAATCTACTGCTGGCATCATTCCGTAGTCTGATTTGATTTGCATCTAGCCTTCTCTTTAACCAAGTCCACATCACCTTTGACCAATGGCAGATCATCTTTGACTGGAATTTCTGATAGCTTTGACCCGAACGCCCAAACGGTTCTCTCTAGGACTCCATCGGCTTCATTTACCTTCTACAAATATTTCTGGAAAATTTTGGTGTCAACACATGCCCCTAATTTTGTAATAAATATAATTTTGTTCCATAATTCGTGCAAGTCATGATGGTTTCTTGCCAAAATTGACCATAAATAGTGCCATGATCTCCGCCATGCCGATCGGTCTTTTCAAATTAAGCCGTTAGGTTCCTCAATCTCCGAGCTGTTGTAGGGTTCTAGCTCTTTAAAACCCACTCATGCACGTTTCGTCTTCTTTCTCTCGCCATTCTTGCTCCTCTTTCTCTATTAAGAAACCTCTGTGGGCGGTATTTTACTCTTGTTCCTCATCGTCACCACCACCGTCGATCACTTTCGCATTCATCCGTCCGCTCGTCACCTTCAACCTCCAAGTGGTGATCCTCCAGCAACCTTCACCAAACTCACTGCAGCAGGCCTTCTCATTGTCAATGGCGGCTTCAGGCTCCACATCAACAATGGCGACTCCAGTTTCTTCTTCAACGGTGACCCCAAGCATTCCAGAGGTAACAATCTTCCTTGTATTTGTGCAGCTTTCCTTTCTTCCCTTCAGTGTTTTCTGCCCAAGAAGTACTCGGGTAGGACTCCTAGGCTTGTATCCGACTAGAACTTCCATGTAAACCTATCCCCCAGACTATATAAGGGCAGACAGGGACCACCACCAAATAGGAGATCACCCGATCACCACCTGAGGAAATACAAATCACACAGGACGTAGGGTATTATGCTCCCACCAGTCTAAACCTTATGTTCCTTGCACCTTCAAGTTCCTGATTTTGGCGCCACCCTACCTACAAACTCACCACCTCGAGGGTACCCCTCGGTGGATGTGGCGGTAAAATACCAACAGCTGGCGGTCAGGTAGGGGTGTTCATCGAGCATCCACCAGAGAATTCGATGGCATCCTTCAACTTCACCAGCGCTGTGCTCGAAGAGGGCAAAACCTTCATCTTTGGCTCCTGGATTTGTGTCGCCAACGGCTTGGGTGGCTTCAACAGCCACCTAGTCGGCTCCAGGGAGCTGGAGGCCTCTGCATTAACTCAAAGCAACGACCTTGATGAGTTCATCGACAACCTCGACGAGTTCCTGCTCCCCGATCTGGTCCTGCAGCTTAAAAAGATGTCCATTTTAAACACAATTTCCACTCGTGATGCACTAGAACTAGTTGGATCGGACTCAAACCGATCTGAGGGGACCACAAAATCTAAGTTCCTCTTTGACTTGGAGGAGGACTTAGATCTGCTGCTCAAGCTCAAAGACATGGGAGCCACCGCTTGCTGCCCCCTCCCTTTTCGACAACTACTCAGACTCCAATGAAGAGTACTCGTCGTTTAGTACTACACCTTCAAGCCAGAGCCTAGGAGGACTTGAAGATGAGGGAGCCACCGCCCATTGGGGGGCCTCTGCTCTTGAAAACCACTCGCAACCCGATGGATACCCCAAATCATTTTTGGGCAACCATCTGGGTTTAACCATAACATCTATGCCTCAAGGCTATTTCTTGTATTGGAAGGGCTTAGAGCCCTCCGAACTACACGACTATGAGTCCCGCCTTGTAGCCTTCACACAGGAACTGCCCTTCCAGGAGGGCAAAACTCTCTCTCCCATCATGAAAGAGGGAGACAGTAGCATAGAGCAACTCAAGTACAGCCATACGGCTAACAACTCACCAGATCGTCAAGTCTACATTGTCTCCCTTCGCAACACGGATGAGGACGAGCTGGGTCCCGAGTATGACAACTAGCAACTTGCAGACATCTCTACCGATGAGCCCACAACTGACGCCCCCCAAGATGAGAACGAGGAGCACTGAAGGATCCAGCGGGTGAAGAATGCTAAGCGTGCCCAGTGTAGGCGGAATGTAGAAAATCACGCTCACAATCCAATATACCTAAGGAACCTCAACAATGCTTTTGCAGAAGTCGCAGATCAGGAGTACCGTACACCAATTGGCACCATCACAGAAGCAGCTCTATGAGCCCAACAACTACCACCCGACCCTCAGATACAAAGGCTGTAGTATCTGACCCAGCGCATGCTCGTGCAACACAATGGACAACATCTAGTGTCTTCCACTCGGAACCTGCCCTCGAGGTCTGAGCACCATGGTGAAATTGCGCTGATCAGTCGTACCCCTGCAGAAGGCCCTGGGAACTGGAGGAACCACAGCCGCCAGCACAACAAGGGCCAACCGTCCATGCGTGGCAACGACGAACAAGAAGTACAACAATCTACTTGCCAACCTCGCACCAACATGGTGGAAGGCCTGAAGGCCAAGCTCCACTCGAGGCTAGCCTTCACGACGCTCCCACGATCGACCTTAGGCAGAAGATCAATGGTAGCCGCGACGCGCGGTGTGTTATCAAAGCAAGGAGAAGGGACCGTACTGACAGGTACCACGACGATGATGACAATGACCGTTTCCCCACCTTCACCTCCAACATCACCAACAAATCCTATCCCAACGAGTTCAAACAAGTCGGAATCCCCAAGTACGACGGTAAGCAGGACCCGCACCAGTGGATCTGATGCTACTCCGTGGCCATCGAGGTTTCAGGAGGATCCAACTCTAGCAAAGATCTCTACTTTCCGATAGCTCTGGAGTCTGCACCCCTCACTTGGCTTGAAACTGCTGCTACTTAGGAATGTCTTCAAAGCTTGACTCTTGCGGACTCTCGAACTGCGCACCATCTATCATAACACACAACTACATCCAAGCAAACAAATACAATAAATAAGAAACATCACACCAATTGGTATAAACGGAGCAAAATTATGTTATAAAGCTACTTATATGTCGTAAGGATCGCGTGAGCGCGAGAATCGTTGAAAACGGAGTTAAAACGGAGAAATTCTGGCTAAAACATGATTCTAGGGGCTTATTTGTAGGAGATTTGAAACTAAAAGGGCTCTGACCAAAGAAACTGAGGGCTAGATCATAATTAAACCTTAGATCTAGGATCTAGATTGTAAAACAGAAGGGTTTAGGACCGCGGGTTCTATTTTTGGAAAAGATAGGGGCCTAAATAGAAGAAAAAGGATCTATTCATGAATACTTTAAACTACTGTGGACTGCGGGTTGATTTCTATGAAACTCAGGGGCTAAAGCGCAAAACTTCCTCAGGTTGACCGGTATCTGTTTCAATTGACTTGTGTTAGATCTAATCTAACCCGTTGGATTGAAATCCTATGGCTCTGATGCGGCTGGAGGAGCGGAGCGGCGGTGTGGGGTGTCGACGGTGGGGATTCACGGCGGCGGCTTGTTAGAGTTTTCATGTAATCATGACTCCAACCTCGGTTTAGGCTCGGGTTTGGCCTAGAAGCAAGAGGGTGATGCGAGGAATGCATCTGCGAGGTTAAGACGGAGTGCTGATGACTGAGGGAGACGCACGACGGCGGCGTGCGGCACGGCGGTGATGGTGAGGTCGCGTGAGCATGAGAAGGCAGAGGGGAAGAGGGAAAAGTGGCTGGTGAGGTTCCTTACCCCACTGTGGAGCTCCTGCGGCAGCTTGCGGAGGGGAAGAAGCGGCGGAGCGGCGGCGTGGCGAGCGGCCAAAGCATGGCAATGGCGGCGGCGGAAGAGCTTGGTGCGTTAGGGTTTTTCAGGTGGAAGGCGGCGGCTGCAGCTTGGGGGGAAAGAGCTAGGGCATGGGGCTTAAATAGGGTGGCTGGGCGGCTAGGCATGCGGGCTCGAGGCTCCGCGTGACGCGGAGCAACGTCATACGCCGGCCGGACTCGGACTCGAGTCCGAGTCAGGCACGGGGAGGGAGAAGGCCCCGACAGGCGGGACCCTCTCATCAGTGAGAGAAAGGGAAAGGAAGGAGGAAGCGGGCCGCGCGGGGAAGGTGGGCCGGGGGAGAGCTGCTGGGGCGCATGGAAAAGAAGGAAAGAGGAGAGAAAGGAAGGCCGCGGGCTGGGCTGTGCAGAGAGAGAGAGAGAGAGAGAGAGAGAGA